>NC_089820.1:53332073-53632073 GCF_029633855.1 Hoplias malabaricus
CACTGATAAATCCCAATTGTAATTTTCACTTCTTGGTCAGTACTTTGCGTCATTTCAATCTAAAATGATACAAATAATGTCAAGATTCAATATCGTTTTCAGTATTTTGCATGTTAACATACATATGAGAATTTTGGAGGGGCTTTATATCAATCTAGTCCACAATTGGCAATGGGCATAGAGAACTTAGGCTCATGTGCAGCTGCTCCAGAGCATCCCATTCTATTCCTTGCTTTTCTAGGGAAAAGATTCAAGCATTGTGTCCGTGTCCAAGTAGCTTAAAGTAGATTAATTCACTCATATGCAGGAGTTTGTAAAAAACCTTTCAAAGTACAGTGTAGTGTACTAAAGGCAAATGTATCAAATGCATCTTATAAAATTATGTACATCCATATTTTTTTACATATTTTTCTTGCTTTGCTACTCACAGCCTTAAGGTCAGGTTAGACGTCGAAACTGAATCATTAGCAACTAATACTTGGTGTATTAACAGTTAACAGTAGCCATATTTGGTTTGTTTTTGAGTGTAACCATCGCACTCCAGCAGTGATCTACAAACTAAATTTGACCAGTGTCCCATGAAAAGCATTGTATTGTGACCTAGCTAACAAAGCCCAACCCTAGTATTAACCCTGAAATCCCTGGATAAACAGTATCGCTCTCCAAACCTGAATTTGGCCTATAACTGTACAAATAAACTCCCAGTCTTGGCTACTGTGTGTACCTGTAAGGCAGGGACAGTGGAGGTGTGCTTGGTCATGCTTCCCTTTGTTAGACCTGCTAGCGTGCAGGCTTGGGCAGGCTTTGAGTGCAGTAGATCAGACGGCTGTGTAGCGAGGGGTGAAATTAGCCTCACTTGAGAGCACAGCTGGAGGTCAGTATTCAGCTCAGCACTCCTCACTCTAATGCCACAATACACACCCCCCCTCCAACCCCCAACTGCCTGGCCTCACCGCCATAACCCCACTATACTTCACCCCACAAAACCCTAGTGCTGCAGTCTCCTCTATCTTTAGCACTTCATGGGGTTTGGTGTGTGTGTGTGTGTGTGTGAGGGAGGGGAATCCAAAAGTGTAATGGAAAAAAGTGGTAAGAAAGACAAATACAAAGAGGGCACCTATAAGGAAGGATCTCAAGTCTGACTCGGGAAGGATAGGAGACAAAAGAGCAAGCTGACGCAGGCTGAAGTGAGCACAGAGAGGAACTGGTGGCAGCAGTGTGTACTGTGAAAAATACCCTTATTAATTTTGCTATTTCCACCTCCATATTCCTGAAAAACAAGTATGAGATCACAAGGAATGACACTCAGTATTAAAACTCCAGTCATGCTGCAGTGCCTGATACACTTGTACAAGGTTAGACTGTTCATCAGAGATGGGTCTGTGAGGGTCCTTTTCAGTTACAGCGGCTGATAAACAAAGAGAATGTAGTTTCGACAGATGAACCACAGTATGTCATTGGATACTGGTGGTTTACATAGCTAAGTTTCTATTGAGCTGAGCCCTGTATAACAACGACAGAGGCTCTGTTCTCTCTATTACAGCTCAGATAAACACCACAATGATATTAAAGCTGTAAATATAAGGTACAAATTCTACCTAGTGCTTCTTTAAAGTCCCCCTTTATTGGAGTTCAAACTGGAAGAATCCTACGTGTCTTTAATGTAAAAGCTAAGTTTATTTCTAAGACACCGAAGACCGGAAAGCAAACATCACATAGGCGTGTCTGGATGGGAATGGGAGAACCGAGAATGGGAAGATAAAGGACAATAACAAAGTAAACCTGCACAGGACAGACAGGGCACAATGGAGAGTCACTGATGACAGCAGGAATAAGGTGGATGGTTGGGCAGAGAGGCTGTGGGCATCTCCTGTTTGATCCGGCGTCTCATTCGACCGTTTGATGAAACCGGAGCCTGATATTCCCAGCGGAACCCCCCCCCCCCTCGCTCTGTTTGAAGTGCTCTAATCTGGGGTACAGGCCTGAGGTCCATCACACTGAGGGGGGCTTGTAGGAGAGAGATAAGGAGCGAAAGAAAGAGAGATGGGGACAAACCCCCTCCTCTATCCCAGGACACTCTCCTATACCTCATTAGCATATTCGCTCAGCTAAGCCAATAGGAAAGCCGGTCAAACCCAATTGCGCAAAGAGCATCGGCTCGGATCCACTGTTTGTATTTCCTGCATTCTCCCAGTCGTTCCTTCCTTTCTCTTTCTTTCTTGACTCACTAAATGATCCACAAAGAATTGGATAAGTACCTGCCTCCACCTTGTGCTCTCCGCACCGAGAGATGCTCAGATGCAGGGTAAGGAAGCAGGCTATTTTTTGTTTAGCCTAACCAAGCGGAAGAAAGGAATCAAAAGGTGCATTTTAATCAGAGCAGTAAAACAACCAGAAGGCTGGCAGATGATAAAAGGACAAAAGGCATCCGTCCCATCACGAGAACAAAACACAGACAGTGAGGAGTATGCCAGCATCAGGATAAGCCTGAGACTTGGAACACAGTAGTGATCCTGAGAAGGATTATAATTAAACTAAATTACACAGTGCTGTAGAGTAGACCATAAGGATCCATATTAAGAAGCACCCATTCGGTCAGTTTGATACTTATTCAATAGGTTTATTGATCGACTATAGGACGGTAGAGTCTACAGTGCAGATGGAATAAATGATCACATTGTAATTCTATGTGGTGTCCTCCAAAGCTTTTCCTGACTGAACAAACACTGTAAATATTGTAATATCTCAAAGTGCATAACCTTAAAATTATAGGCTCTTAGGACTTTTAAAAGCTATTAAAGCGCCTATATGTACAAATTGTATTTGTTTTTTAAGTTGGTTTTCAGTATACGAATGTAACACTGACAGGAATAGAAACTTCAGCCATATTTAAATACTACAAACCCATTCAATCATGTTCAGGGACACGGTGTGCCCAGAGACTGTAGGGAATCAGTATGCACACAACCTGGGCATAGCGCCAGTCCATCGCAGGGCATCCCACACTCACGCACTCGTCTACTAGAAACACTTTAACTTAAAAAAATATTTCAGTGGTATGAGCCCTTTAATGTCATTGATTTACGGTATTACACCTTGATCCTGAAGGACAACTGTGAGCAGATCTAGACCTTGTCTTCCTTGTCAAACTCGCTTTTATATTTGACTATGAATAGTTCTTCTTTCAGGGGCATGCCACTATCAGCGTTATTGCTTGCCATCCGTCTCTGACTCCAATTGCCCATAACTGTCTGTAGCATCAGAAAAGACTGATCTTCGCCAATCTTCCCAAACAAAGAGGTTTTCTTTGCTAACTTCTCCACTAATGAAAAGCTATTGAGCAGCCATTGCCATAGAGCTTAAAAGACAAATTCTGTCAGTGTTCAAATGAGTCATTTTCATTTCTGTTACTAAAAGGAATAGCTCACTATACAGCTTAATTTCTCCTTTCTGCCCTATTGATTTCAGTGGGGATCCGAAGAGACAAAAGTGGAAGCGCAGTAGCTTAATTCCATCTCTACAACTGAACCAATTCAGCCACTGCAACAAAGGCACCAGTGAGGAAAAAAGGGAGGGGTTTTGGCACCATAATTTACACATTCAATATGTACAATAAACAATCATGAATATGCACCCCCCTAAATAATCCATCAAGACCCAAGATTGATGATAAGCCTGTTGGAATTGTTAAGATGTTTAGAGATGAGGAGGCCACTGTGAACTGGTTCTGGGCAGTACTGATATCATAATATTTTTCAGCTAAATTGAATTATTAATTCCAGGTATGAGACCTTGGATTGGACAAGCAGTTACAGACAATGAATGAATGAATTAATTAATAAAATTATTATGGATTTATATATCTGCAATAATGAAAAAGGTAAGTAGCCCACATTTACAGTACAGGAATCTGGGATTGCTTGTTTGTGGGTGGTTTGTCACATTCTGTTTCTTCTTTTAATATTACACCAAATAATGTTTTAAACCACACTGAGAGGTGACCCACACAAAGTCTCCACAGAAACTAGATTTATATCCATCCATCCATTATCTGTAAGCGCTTATCCAATTCAGGGTCACAGTGGGTCCGGAGCCTACCTGGAATCACTGGGCGCAAGACGTGAACACACCCTGAAGGGGGCGCCAGTCCTTCACAGGGCAACACACACTCACACATTCACTCACATACACCTACCTACGGTCACTTTGAGTCGCCAATCAAACTACCAACGTGTGTTTTTGGACCTTGGGAGGAAACCAGAGCATCCGGAGGAAACCCACGCGGACACTGGAAGAACACACCAACTCCTCACACACAGACAGTCACCCGGAGCGGGAATTGAACCCACAACCTCCAGGTCCCTGGAGCTGTGTGACTGCAACACTACCTTCTGCACCACCGAGCCGCCCTAGATTTATATATTATTTTCTTTAAAAACAATGTAGTAAATATCATACACTGTCCAGTTCTAGGTACCATGAGTAAACTAAGAGCACAAAAACAGAAGCTCACAAAAAATAGGGCTGCCAAATCTAATACATTAAAAAAAAACATGAATAAACATACAGACATATAGTAACATCATTAATGGATGTTCCTAGTCTGGCTTCTTAGTCCATCTGTATTGGGTCCAAACTGAAGCCTAGCTCATGTTTTTGCCATGATAGAATGTGCAGCTGCAAACTTCTCCTTCAAAAAAAAAATAGTTTTTACGTACGTTTGGCAGACCATGCCGGACAGTGCATGCAGAAGTCCTATGGATAAACCAAACTCACAAAAGCAAAAGCTGATACTGTTCGATGCCACTATTTTATATATGTAGAATATTATCATGGGCATAATGCTAATCTGCCAATACTGCAAAATCATTATCTCCATGAAGCTCAGACACTGGCCAATAAATTATTGTAAACAGAAGAAGTGTAGCTTGAGGCTACAAGGCTTCAATGTGGGTGGATCACATCTTCCATAAGGTTCTCTGTGAATTACTACACTCAGTATTATGTATGCGCATTCCCTGTGTGTCTTGTTACATAATGCTTTTAAGACAATTTAAAGCTAGAACATTATTTTGCCACGAAGGCTTCCAGGTGCTGGTGGTGGTGAAACATACAGACGCAACATTGCAGATTTGCGCCGCCACCAGCGCTTAAGCCAAAAGAAGCAGCATGCTAAAATGACATAGCTTTTTTTGTGATTGCACAAACAGCAAGTCTTTTGGGAAGGTCTTTGCTCACAGACATTCTTGTGAAGTGAAACAGTGCACTACTGGTGTTGCTATCAGTGCATCCACTGTGCATTAGGTTTCTTAAACACTGCACTTGGCAAATCACCACAATCAAATTACATTAGCAGAAGGCTAGTAAGTTGTTGTCAGATGAAATGGAGAGATTGTTTGCTGCATAATTTATGAGAAGCAGAGCACAATCTCACTGCACTAATGAAAACCAATGATAACAGCACTGCCTTCTGGCCAAGGGGGCCCAGATAAAACGCTAGTAGCCCCTGTTTAAAACATGACATGAATATAGGGCTTAACTAGTAGTTGTTTTTATAGCTATAAATTGCAAACTGAAGAAGTTAACTTTTCAAATCAAAAGTCTGCCATTTTTATTAAATTCTACATTATGTACAGTTCTTTTAAGTACTTTTAAGTGGAAAATTTACATCTAATAATGCAGAGCTCCTAAACTAGTAGTAGCACCCTGGGTTTTTAATGTTGCGCTAATAGAGTGCCAAAATATCACGATACACTATGAAAATGCTTAAAAACATTTTACCACATTTTAAACATTTTAACATTCAGATATCACTCAGCTCCCTAACTAACAGTCTGGCACACTATAATTTATGTTATTTATATTTTGTTCTGGGCGGCACGGTGGTGCAGCAGGTAGTGTCGCAGTCACACATCTCCAGGGGCCTTAAGGTTGTGGGTTCCATTCTCGCTCTGGGTGACTGTCTGTGAGGAGTTGGTGTATTCTCCCTGTGTCTGCATGGGTTTCCTCCGGGTGCTCCGGTTTCCTCCCACAGTCCAAAAACACATGTTGGTAGGTGGATTGACGATTCAAAAGTGTCTGTAGGTGTGAGTGAGTGAATGTGTGTGTGTGTCTATGCTGCCCTGTGAAGGACTGGCACCCCCTCCAGGGTGTATTCCCGCCTTGCGCCCAATGATTCCAGGTAGGCTCTGGACTCACCGCGACCCTGAACTGGATAAGAGTTTACAGATAATGAATGAATGAATATTTTGTTCTTCATGGAAAAATAAAATGCTAAAAATGAATTGATAATTGTCAAAAAGGTTCCCTATATTTTCCACAAGTTGCTCAGTCTTACATTTACACATTCCTTTATTCATATTTTGTTCTTCTCTTTATTTTCTTGTGCCTTATCTTTGAATAATGAATGATTTTGGCCTCTGTCTCGGGGGACCTCCATCTGTCTTGATAAGGACATCTCCTGAACTTGACATCGCAGCATTCAAACGTTACACAACACACAAAATATTGAGCAAGGTAACATTGCATTTTAGGTGCATAAATGGACAAATGGACAAAGTTATGTTTCTAGGCAAATCTGATTGGCTAAGTCATTGTTTGCTAGGCTATGCTGAAGTTTCTTAAATACGAATGCTGTATATCTTACTCACGATTCACTGAAAGGGTCACCAAAACTGAGGAAAGGCACATGGACCGATTCTGCATATCTTTTAATTCTCAAAAATATTTTCTCTCCAAATATCCTCGGTGCTCCAAAGTCTGCGCAATCACCAGGAGTCAACTGTGCATTAGTTTACTAAGAAAAAGTAACAGGAATGTGAATGAAAGCAGCAGTATGATAGAGGAAAGTTGAGAGGAAATGCTTCTAATGGTTAGTCAATTAAATAACAACTACACTTTAACCTAATCTTAATTAAGAGGTTTGTTATTATTCAGTTATTTGACTGAATATTTGACATGTTTTATGGAAATTGTCAGATTAATTGAATATCTAATCAGTTAACTAATCTGTTAAAGCCACTTATTATGATGAAATATCCTTGGCAAACTGTACAGGACGTGGAAAACACATGCATCAACCCGACATATTTCACCCCTCGACCGGAGAACCATCTCTCCGGGAGATTTTCCTCAAGTCAGCAGACGTAAGAGACGAGATGGGTTTGACAGGTCCAACAAAGCCTCAGTCAAGCTGGAACCCATTCAAAAAGGGCTTCTGTGTCTAAAATGGACCGATTCATCTTTAACCAGCCTAACGAAGGGTGCGGGAAACACACCTTCATTTAGCTACTACTTTCCACCAATGCTACAGAAGCCCCCCACAAAACAAAATAGAAAAATAAGTGAGAGAACACGAAGAGTGGCCTCACGAGGATTCTCAGACTTTGCCTAAACAGGCAAAGAGGAGTGGAACACGTGCTCTCGTTCACACGCTCTCTCCAGCCTGAGAATAACACTGCTGGTTGCTGACCGTTCAGTAAGCCCTCTGAACACCTCAGGTTACATTAGAGCCAAATGTAATGCCATAGATAAGTGTCTGTGTTAAATGATGGTAAAGTTAAGATATGGCTCAGATTGCAGCAGGGTAGACGAAGGTTAAGCTAAGGCTTAGATCAGACTAAATGTGGGCTAGATTATGAAACTTCATCATGTTCATTATGAAGACAATCCTATACTGTTAGTTTCTCTAGAACAACACTGAGCAACATGTTTCATAAACAACTATCCAGAATCTGTAACAAAAACTACTGGAATGACTTCAGCATTTTGTTATATTACTTGGTTTTTTGTTAACACATTAAATTAAAAAAGAATTAGTATATCTAATCATCTTTATTAGAAGATTATGACAGATTTGCTGAAATGTCTGTATAATTAAGTTATTAATACGTACACAGTGTCAGTCAGAGATGTTTGATGTGGAAAGATCTGTTTATTCACTCATTCACTGTCTGTTACCATTTATCCAGTTCAGGGTCGTGGTGGGTTAGGAGACTACAGAGAATCATTGGGCGCAAGGCAGGAACACACCCTGGAGGGGGCACCAGTCCTTCATTGGGCAACACACACACACACACACACATTCACTCATACACTTACACCTACGGACACTTTTTTTGAGTCGCCAATCCACCTACCAACATGTGTTTTTGGACGTGGGAGGAAACTGGAGCACCCGTAGAAAACCCACGTGGACACAGGGAGAACACACCAAACTCCTCACAGACAGTCACCCGGAGTGAGGCTTGAACCCACAACCTTCAGGTTCCTGGGGCTGTGTGACTGCGACACTACCTGCAGCTCCACGTGCTGCCCCCACGGTGGCGCTCCGGTTTCCTCCCACAGTAGAAAAACACACGTTGGTAGGTGGATTGGTCACTCAAAAGTGTCCGTAGGTGTGAGTGAATGTGTGAGTGTGTGTGTGTGTGTGTTGCCCTGTGAAGGACTGGCGCCCCCTCCAGGGTGTATTCCTGCCTTGCGCCCAATGATTCCAGGTAGGCTCTGGACTCACCGCGACCCTGAACTGGATGAACGGTTACAGATAATGAATGAAAGAATGGATGAATGAATGAATGAATGAATGAATGAATATTATAACCATTTTATTTTTCCCCAAGTTAACACAAATATAGCTCCCTGGATCCTTAACAAAATATCTGCAAAAAAATTTGGTCAAAATGCCACATGGATCAAACAACACAGCACTTTTCTTAGCCTGTTTAAACAGCCCTGTTTGGAAAACACCTGTCGAGAATAAGACCCTCTGTAAAACAAATGCAGAGCACCCAGCAATGAGGCACAAGGAGCAGAAACACTGGATTTTTTCTTTTGCTACATTTAACCTCATCTTTGCACTCACACATATACGTGGGTCCAGCACTGTGATTGAAGATGTTCAGAAGGGTCCAGCCCTGTGGTTAGAGACTTGGACAAGGAGGCGGAATAACTCTATCCATGTTAGACACAAAACAAAATCAGAACAGCTTGTTTTCAAACTTAGGCACATCACAAAACCACGGACTGAGTAGTTTTAGTCCAGTTTGTGAGTTGGTAGGGTCCAGGTTCCCAAACGCACTCAAAAAAGTGATTTTTTTCCCCATTATTTGGACTCTCATTAAATTACCAGAGACACTGACACTTTTATTCCTGGTTGCTATCACCAACACTGTAAATACATCTCAGTCTGTAAGCTTCTCTTCTACTAACTATTTCACATCAAATCACTCTGTATGACTGTATTTACATCTCAATAATTAAATCATGTTGAGATTTAAAAAAAATCCCCTTTAAACGTGGCACTGCTGTGTTGTTGATACTGTGTTCACTTCAGCGTTCCCACAAACCTCAGAAAAACGAATTATCATGATGACAGTGTCTTCAAAGTTTCTGATGTTATATATTTTTTTTGCCACATCAGACATCGCTCCCTTTTAGGTACAGCTCAGAATAGCCCTGGACAGACGGAGGGTCAGCACACATAAAGCTAAGCTTCTTTTGTCTATGCCTGTGTGCAAAATGCCTATCCTATATGCACTGGTATGCACATCTCAGAAGGAGGCTTGTAAATGTAAACAGCGGTGATATATGGCAAGTCCAGCTGGCAAACACATGACCACATGGGCTTGCACCGTGGCCCTTTATCCCAGGTATCCCAGGAGTGTTCACTCCCTGTGGAATTAAATATACAGAGCAAGGTGATGACTGACCAAACGGGTGACCCTTCCCCCTTCAATCAAATCTATTATTTCTCCCTATAATCTCAGGCAGTGCTATTATCGTAGCACTTCCAACAAAAAAGTCTCAAATCAGACACACATTCAAAAACAATGGTATAAAGAATTCAGAGGAAAACATAAGCTTTAAGACACTGACATAGTATCCCATAATTAAATTTGGATCATGATTAAAATAACACCAGACACATGGTCATCCAGTCTAATGGCATTTATGTATGTAAATAGCAACATACCAATCTGTTAGTACAGATATAATCTTACAATATGCTTACTAGTCTAACTAGAACCAGAAAACCAACATTAATACATTACTGTCAGCCTAACACACTGAATCCAGAAACACAGAGAGTCCATGCCTCATTGATTTGAAGGAGTTCCTACTGTATCCCTGCACCAGAACAAAGACAGCCCAGCCAGCATGCTGCTTGTCAGATACATATGAGAACTGAGCAGGAATGCCCTCAGGGTGCCAACCCTCAGCAACAAAGGAATACAGGCACGAAGACAGAGACACGAGAGGGTAAAGGAGACAAATCAGACCTCGGTAAATCAGTCACACACAGAGTCGCCATTTATTTATTCAACAAACCTGAAATACTGCTGCTGAGGTCTGCATATCCAGAGAAACCAGATGGCTGATTATTCCATTTCCTGAGAAATCACCAAGAAGCTGTAGCATCCAGTGCGACGCTAAATAAAATCTCCCAAGATTGTAAAGCAATCCCGGTCCTGACGTAAAAAAAAACGAGCAAAACCACAGTAAATGACCAACATTCTCGGCTATGATCTGATCGTAATAATCCCCCTCTTTAACTTCAAAGAGCACAGAAATGTCACTACACTCATCAGTGCAAATTCAGCCACTAAAGGCATTTTAATGACTGATGAAATTTGGGGATTCTCAGAGCCTGTAGAATGGGAAACTGAATGGAGCATGTCAGATTAGGAGATCAAGAGGCAGTTTCTCAAAAATAATGTTGTGCTATGCTCATCTGAACCATATCGAGTAATTGGTGCTTGTACAGCACTCCTAACAGTGCTTCGAATTATCTTTGGAGAGATGCCATATAAGAACCACTATTCATTATTGAAACTTTCGATGTACAGGTTTTTAACTGAACACTTTAGTAAATGAGACAGGTGAAGATCTACATCCTACATTGTCCACTAGAATTCATTTAGAAAGATTTAAGTAACCAAAACATTCACAATTCTTTTGAGTCTTCATTGGAATTAAACAGGCTTTGGTTTTGTGACATCAAGAATACACAACAACGTATTCAAAGTGCTGTTTTTTGTAACAAAATGTGATTTTCCATTATGTACGCTAAATAAATATTGTATGAATATAATCCTTTTCCCTAGAGCTCATGTATTAAACACTATACAAACAATAATATAAGAACCTTTAATGTCATCACACTCTTGACACCAAAGTTGGTGTCTCTGTCATATTTAACTGGACAATTTCATCCATGAGCCTTGCTAATATGCCCTGCAGCACTGGTAAGTGGAACACCAGACTCTGTTGGGCTGAACATCACGGGTGCCTTCTATTTAAAGCAAAAGATGACCACCATTATATGACCTAGACTTCTTGTCAGAGTTGAATGTGGAGAGTCATGTTTTGACCCACATTCTGCAATCTCCAGGCACACTGTGATCAGCACCAGCATGCAACCTGGAGAATCTGGGACTAAATTATGAATGAGATCAGCAAGGGTGCACATCAAAATAGCGCAGAGCAAGAAAAATAAACTGCACAGAGCAGAAAGAGAATGATATGAGAGCAGGTATAAAGGGAAGAGATGTAGAGAGTTCTGCAGGAGAGCTCTTTGATGAACTTGTAACACAGAAGCAATAAGCTAATGCTCTGTGCACTGCATCATAGAGCTTGATGACTGCTAACGACTTGGTTTACGAGTAGCTTTCCATTTGGATTTGTGTCTTTTTTGTCATTATTTCTGACAGATTAATAAACAGGAGAAGTATTAACATCAAATGCAGGCTACATATAAGAACAGAGCATGCTGCAAAGGCTAGACATGTGACTCTTCAGTGTCCTTAGTAGCCATGTCAGAGCAAATATTAAAGGTTTGGCTAGGATTAGCTTCTTGTTCATTCGGGTTTGAGGCTTGTGCTGTCTACAAATGAAAAGAAAGTGAGGTAAAAAAAAGGCCCAGTAGTTGCTAATGAGAGAGAAACAGAGGAAGGTGTATATGGTACAGGCAGATGTTAGAATAACAGAACACTAGTTATTTTGGTTAAGGCTAGCTTTTAGCGAGACACCAAGGACTGTCTGACAGCTTTTGTAAACATTAGAATAGCACACCAGTGCTAGTAATGTACAGTAACACCTTCAAATGTCTTTTATCAGCCACAATGTGAAGGAAAACTTTTATCTCAGACACGCAGTCAGATTTAGCATGGTTCATAGCAGGACAACACCAATGATCATCCAACAGACCATAAATAACCCAGTAAACATTTAGCCGTTGATTCAACATTGAAATAACGTAATCACTGCTGTCTAACCAACGTTCTCTTAAGGTTGAAAATGAAAGTTGAAAAGACGTCCAAACACAGACATTGAAAAGACGAATATTAGACGTATTTTGGACGTCCATTGACGTTATTAATTGGTCCCGAAATAAATTACTTGTATAAAACGCATTTTGGACGTCCACTGACGTTATCGATTGGTCATGACTTGATAACTAACTTATTAAGATGGATTTTGGACATCCATTGACGTTTAAAATATGTCCTTGACGGACAGACTACTTTTAGACCTATTTTGAACGTCCAGGGACGTTCCTTGTTTACTGGGAAATCATGATTTGGCCTTTGTAAAAGAGCCATGTCATGAAGAAACAAATTATTAATGACATATATATAAAAAAATTGTCTGTGTTTAATATATATATATATATATATATATATATATATAAGTGAATTCAACAGACTGTTTAATCCTGTTGTATTTTATCTCCACTCATTCAAGCTGATGTTATAAGGTGTGTTTCAACTTAGATTAGTAAAAGCACAAGTTACAGGACGACCAATAAGAGCAAAGGTCATTTAAATGCCTCAGACTTAAAGGAACAGCAACAAAAGCAGAAAGTTTGGAAAATCATATTAAAAATGACAGTTTTTTGTGCACCGACCCAAAAGCATGCCAGAGGGAGAGCTGAAGGGGGAAATTAAATGCAATAAATGTAGGGTATGGGCCCTTTAATCAAAATGATTCATGGCAGAAAATCAATGGATTGCTTTACACACTACAGAGAAGGCAAGTGTATCTCTGTATTTATGTTGTTCACCAAAAATAGAAACAGTAAATAGCACAGAATAGCGAGGTTGCATCTGCTTAATCAGCAGCAGACCGTCCACGTCTGGCTCACCGAGTCCGTAAAGGTTCTCTTTCCTCTTCAGAGACTTGTCTTGGTGCAGAGCAGGTTGTATAGGGAACGCTGCATTGAGTCATATGTATAATATGGAGCCTGTTTGGCAAACAGTGGTAAGAAATGTGCCCCAAATGCCATCAAATGCTTCAATATGGTTTCTCAAAGGCATTGCAGCTTGGTTCCATGCATAATGAATGGAACTGAATGTGAGGTGATGTCTTATGTCTAAGGTCTTATCTTAAACTGCACAGGTTCTACCCAGAAAATCTGAACATAAATCAAAGGGGGTTCCTGCACCTAAGTCAAGGCTTCCCGAACCCAGTCCTAGTGGCTGTGCACTAGGCATATTTTTGTGCTATTGTCTTATCTGTCTCACATGATTCAGCTTATTAACTAAAGAACAAGCATCTCAAACAGGGGCTTTGTTTGGGTACGGAAAACGACAGTAATGCTAGAGCATGGGGTCGCCAGGTTTGTTGCTAGAACCCACAGACATGAAGCATATTGAAGAATGATATAAACACAAATACCAGTACTCAACTGTGTGTGCATTGCAATGCAGCTTGCTTAGTGAGAAGGAAAAGGACAAGCTGCATTTTCCGCGTAGAGGAAACAGATGCTGGGGGATGCAATGGCACCTCCAAACCCCACCACCTACCTTCATGTCATTCACAATCGCCTGGAATAGTCCACCAAGCGCCCCGCACTCCTTCTCCACCGTCTCCATGTTTATAGGATCCAGCTTTGCGGATTGTGGATGAGCCCCGATGGCTTCTATGTGAGGAAAACCAGGAAAAGCAGCCTCCTCTAGAAGGATTTCCACGATAGCGACGTCAGGGTAAAGCGGAGCGTGTGCAATTCCAACAGTCGATATGATGATGCAGTCACCCCAGTGCCTGGCGATTTGGGGCAACTGTGGTTCGTGGGGAAAGAGAGAGAGAGTGTGTGTGTGTGTGTGTGAGAGAGAGAGAGAGAGAGAGTGTCACTCTCTCTCTTCCCTGCTCCGGGTCTATTCCCCACGGGTGGAGGTCAAGCTCACATATGGCGCCCCAGCAGAGACGGTCATCTTCGGAGAGAGAGGTGAGGAAGGAGGAGAAAAGCTGGAGGAGCGAGAGAGAGAGTGTGTGTGTGTGGAAGGTGTGGGAGTGTGAGGAGATGATGCAGCGAGCTCAGCTGCGGTGCGGACTCGGGACTAAGGGCGTCGTGGTTTTTCTTTTCCCACTCGTTTCCAGGGAAGCCCCGCCCCTCCTGCGCAGTGATTGGCTGGTGATATCATGCCTTTGTTGGCTTTGGTGTTGAGAGTTTTGGTTGAAGGGAGATTCCACCGATTTATCAACATTTTTGATGTATCCCAGTAAACATTTAGCCGTTGATTCAACGTTGAAATGACGTAATGACTGCCGTCTAATCAACGTTCTCTTAAGGTTGAAAATGAAAGTTGAAAAGACGTCCAAACACACACATTGAAAAGACGACTATTAGACGTATTTTGGACGTCATTTGACGTTATTAATTGGTCCCGAAATAAATTACTTGTAAAAAACGCATTTTGTACGTCCACTGACGTTATCGATTGGTCACCATTTAACTAACTTATTAAGATGGAATTTGGACGTCCATCGACGTTTAAAATATGTCCTTGACGGACAGACTACTTTTAGACCTATTTTGAACGTCCAGTGACGTTCCTTGTTTACTGGGATTTCATTTAAAGCACTCTGAATTCATTTGTTTTAGCATTTAACTATACTATTAGGCGCAGAACTTTAATCACCATACAAACTAACAGAAAATGTAATGAAGATTTAAGTAAATAGATAACCGAAGCTTAGTTTTCATATCGTGTTTTAGCCCAGAGAAGGCTTGACAATAACTACAATACCCATAATGCTTTGCTTCCATGACTTTCATTCATGGCAGTTTTGAGCACGTGTGCCATTAAAGCCTTAGTCATTTGTCAGTTTCAGAACTCTACCCCCCTGTCAGTACAGACCAGTCTGCTTCAATGTGCTGTGGCGTCACAATTAAAAATAATAATAATAACAATGTAATTATAATTTCTGTGAATGGTTATTATTTCATGGTTCATTTTCACGGTGGGATCCACCAATCAGAGGGAGGTAGGCGGGACATGCCGGAAAACAGGTGGGGGAAAATAACGTGTATAGAAGAGGCAGTAATCTGATCCATGGGAATGGAAGGGGGAGAACAGCTTTCTTGTCACATGGAAATGGGGGGAGGAAAGAAGGGGGACACGAACACACACACACACACACACACGTTTGTATTCCTCCTTTGTGGGCTGTTCGCATTACACTTTTACTGGCAGAGGATGCTGTGGTGCAAAACCCAAACCTTAACCTCAATAACCGAAAGCAAATTCTTGGACTGTTTTACATTTACAAAAGAAAAATTCTTGTAATTAAGTGGCGTCATAGAGTCATGTGTCCTGTAACGAAGGGCCTAAACACACACTTAAATAGACTTGAACTTGTGTAGCTAACCCTAAATTAAAGCGCCCATTTCCTACTTATTTTAAAATCAATTTTCCCTGCCTGTGAACCTTTCTTGACATTTCTGTGGGTTAAATAAGTAAAAACAGGCCAGATTCAGATTTTATTGACTGGTTTATGTAAATAACCTCTGTTCTGATTTGTATTGTGTCTCGTTTAAAAAGTTAAAAATAAAAAAAAACACCCATACAACTTCAGTGTGAATTAGCAAAGGGCTAAAGTGGTAAATATACATGAATATACATATGCATGACATCATAAACAAGTGAGATCATTAATAAAATTCACATTACTCATTATTTAAGACATTCTTAACAAGAAAGTGATTATTGGTCCTTCATCAAGAGATGTGGCTTGTACGACCAATGAAAGATTAAATGAGAAATCTGTTGAGGTGTGCGGCAAGGGGAACAGCTTGGAATGAAGAACCTGTTGTACCTGTTTTGTTTATATATAAATTATAAAACGTACCTGTTTTTATGTATATAATATAAACAAGAAAAGTTCACATTTATCACTTTCTTTATTCATTCTTTCATTCATTATCTGTGACCCTTCTCCAGTTCAGGGTCACGGTGGGTCTGGAGCCTACCCGGAATCACTGGGCGCAAGGCGGGAAAACACCCTGGAGGGGGCGCCAGTCCTTCATAGGGCAACACACACTCACACATTCACTCACACACTCACACCTACGGACATTTTCTATATTGCTTAGGATGAATGAATACCTTTGGCTTATAAAGACTGGTCTAGCACTGACATATCTCACACAGAAGACTTTATACTTTGTTTTAATACAACTCTAAGCACTAACTAATGTTTTATGCACATATAAAAATACAAACATGGCTATTCAATAGCTTGTAACTTCTTGCTTAATCAAGGTTTACTATGTGCTTATTACTCCATATATATTCATTGAGTCCTATGTAAGTAATATGTTAGATATAGGAGTGAGGAACTGAAGTGTGTGTCAGAATAGGGGTCTTCAGGGATTAACAGGTTAATGCATTAATGACGCCCAACATCAGCTCAAGCCTAATGCAGAAGATCCAGTCAGCGTATTTTAGTTGCTATATAAGTGGTCATAATGTGCAGAGAGAAATGGTAATGAAATTGAAATGAGATTCCATGTTATGACTCGTGATGGAGAGAGGGGTTCAGGAGGGTGAGGGTGAGTGGACAGTGAAGTGGCAGATCACAGGGAGAGGGCAGAGGTCACACAAACGCAGAAAAAACCAACGCACACTTCTATAATGTGGATAGAATGACCTTCTGGAGTCATATGTAAAATAAAGCGTCTTTGATGGAACAACGTTTTCACTTTTGTTTTCTGCTCTCTCTCTCTCTCTCTCTCTCTCTCTCTCTCTCTCTCTCTCTCTCTCTCTCTCTCTCTCTCTCTCTCTCTCTCTCTGGGACCCCCTGCCAGGCCCTGCATTACTCAGCGCGAAGGAGGCTGCTGGCATCAGCATCCCGCTGGTCTCTACAGAGCACTCCCATCATGCCCAGACCTGCCATTCATCCTGCCAGCATCTATACTGTCCTTAAATATACAAGAGAGGTCCATGAGATGCTTTTCATATTAAAACAATGGCTTAGAATACCTCCTGCATGTTTTGTGGGAGGATGTATTCCTTATTTTCTCTCAATACTCTTAATGAGTAAATATGGTTTCAAATGATGTACATCCGGGGTACCATCCCTAACCTCTCCCTCTCTCTCTCTCTCAACACCATTGTTGTCAGAGTGCTGTGCTATCTGCACCTTACTTGTTGCCGTCTCACCCCTCTGCTCCTCTTTCAACTTTCTATGTTCATCTGCAGCAGATGGACAAGGATCCCAGACAGGACACAGCGGTCTAAACTGAGAACATATGGTCCACATTCTACAGAAGTCTCTCTGGATAACGGAGAACAGAAATCACACCAGGGGCACATAGAGAGCACACACACGAACTAGAAAAAAAAGTGCTCTTTGAATTTTAAAAAGCTGCCTTAATTTTTCTTTCTTGTTCTGTCAGTCAATTTAACCAAATCAAGAAGGAAGAGGATAAGTAGTCTCATGAGTAGGGCTCATTTATTGTCCTCAGGAACAGCAACAGTACTAGAACACTAGAATATTACATGGTTTCAGTTTGATTACAGACATCTACACATGTGGTCATATGTGGGGATATGTAAAGAAAGGCCAGAACACCCCTTAAAGTAGCATAGGGGCATTCATAAATGATCAGTCTGTACTTCTATAGAGTACACAGCTGTGATTCTGTGGTGTATAAGTTATTTTCATTGTTTAAATAAACTTTTAGAATTATGTAATGCAGTGTCCCAGTATTTTTGGACAGGCCCTACTCTCCTCCCTCTTCCTCTGCTGAAGGACTTGTGCTCTTTAAGCCCACACAGTAGGTCAAAGATCAACCCTGACTTTCAGCCTCGGCACTATAGAATGCAATGTGACCGTCTGTGTTTCACTGTTTCCTCTCTGTGTGTGTGTGTGTGTGTGTGTGTGTACATGAAGGTCCTGCTGGGGCCATATTTCAGCCATTGACCTTGAGGAAATAGGAGCCTGTTGTCTAGAGACCGTTTAGCGGATTTAAAGCAGTGATCGTTAAATCAATCAGGGCTGGAAAAGAGTTCAAACAATAATCTTCAAACAGAATATCAATAGCTAGTGTTAATAAAAAATTTGAATTTGGAAAAATGATCTATTTATCTAAATGTACATTATCAGCCACATGTTCACACTGTCAGACTGTCAGAGTGTTTCTGTCTGTCCGTACACTGTGAAGAGACAACTCAGCACTATGGATCTGAAAGGGTGTGTAGCTTTCAGGAAACAAAGGACAAAATAATAATAATAATAGTATTAATATTATTATTAATTAAAAAAAATTATTAACTTGAACTAATTGAAAATCAAAAGAAGAGTACATCTGTGTTTGGCATGACTTGGACTGTAAGATGAAGGAAATACAACTTCTAAGACTGAACTTTGAAAATGTGGAAAAATAAACCCTTTGATTTTTAATGTCAATGTTCTGATAAACAAACGGTTTATGGCTAATTTTCACTCAATGGCTGTTTTGACTGGAAAAAATATACATATACAATGGGCAGCACAGTGGCACAGTGTCAAACAGTTCCAGGGCAGTGGGGTCTATGTTTAAATATTCACCTTGGGTCACACTGTGTGAGGAGTTTGGTGCATTTTCCCTTGTCTCCATGGGTTTCCTCTGGGAGCTTCTGTTTCTTCCTACAATCAGAAAACACATGCTGGTAAGTCTGGCCATACAAAATTGTTTAAAGGTGCAAGTGTGAGTGTGTGATGCCACAGGCGCGCTGCCCGTGTGTTCTATCCAATGATGTCTATCCATCCATTATCTGTAAGAGCTTATCCAATTCAGGGTCGCGGTGGGTCCAGAGCCTACCTGGAATCATTGGGCGCAAGGCAGGAATACACACTGGAGGGGGCGCCAGTCCTTCACAGGGCAACACACACACACTCACACATTCACTCACTCACACCTACGGTCACTTTTGAGTCACCAATCCACCTGCCAACGTGTGTTTTTGGACCGTGGGAGGAAACCGGAGCACCCGGAGGAAACCCACGCAGACACAGGGAGAACACACCACACTCCTCACAGACAGTCACCCGGAGGAAACCCGCACGGACACAGGGAGAACACACCAACTCCTCACAGACAGTCACCCGGAGCGGGAATCGAACCCTGCTGCGCCACCGTGCTGCCCTCCAATGACTACAGAACAGAAATGAATGAATTAATAAATGAAAGGAAAGGTAGTATTTGATTCTGCAGATTATGAGTATATCACACACTTGCTATAAACCTGTGATGTCACTTGTGACACTATGTTTTCCATTGGTAAAAACAGAGGTTACAGTAGCAAACGTCTGAAAGCTTTGTTCATCCATATTTCTGACGAGCATGTGTTTGAAAACCGACAGCACTTGGGAAAGAAGAGAGATTATGCTCTGCTTAATGTAGTTGAAGGCAAATTCCAAAAATACCGAGCAACTGCGTGAGAGTAATTCCAAAAATCATAGCCATTAGCCGCATTCCTGGGCTCATTACTCTATGGATGTTTTGTAACAGTGGGAGAGAAAAATAATAGAAAATGATTAAATGTGTGAAATATCTGTGGAAAAATATTTCTACATTCATGAGCCAAAGAAAACCATTTTTTGTTTATGGGGTCTTTTTCACTGTTTAGTTGCCACAATGTTGACGTGTCACTAAAACTATTGCACTCAAGCATCTGGTTCTGAGCAATGATAACCTTCAGTCAATCACCCAAACCTCCCTCACCTCACTAGCCTCACCCACATTATGGCGAGCTAATATTAGTTTTTCACTCTACAGAATGCCGAGGGGTCTGTATGTGTTACCACAAGCCACTAACTAGCTTGTGAGTAAAACATGGGTATTTTGACAGACCTAGGTTTTTACTTCCATTCCTGCTCAGAGTGTTAGAATTCCAACTTTATGAGCAGTCTTAAGGGTGATATTACAGAGCTGGAAAGATACTTGCTCCAAAATAGACCTGGACTACATATGGCAGGGTCACAGCAACACATAAACCACAGCTCTAATGACAGCTCTTTGGGGCTGAGCTGATTGCTTCCATTTCTGTATGAGGCTCTGTGTTTGTTGCCCTCTGGGTTTGAAGGCTGCTAGTACAAGCCAAATATGCCTTTCACTTCTTGCACATTTTTTGTTGTTTGTTAGCTTTAGCATTAAGTGTTGACAATGCTAAAGTCATTGTTAAACTAGATGAAGAAAGAAGGTGTTTAGAAAAGTATACACATTTCTCTACACTGAAAATGTAGTTTATCCACCAAGGCATAAGTCAAACAGTCACAGCCTCAGATTTATTAATATCAAAAAAAGGTGCCACATTTGGAAAATCACATTTAAATACATTAAAAAACACTGTTGTAAGGGCTGACTTCTGCTGTCGTATAAAGGTGAAAATCAAATTAACATCCAATATTGTGAATCATACTATTTTTTTAAATTAAGGAGAAACAAGGCCTAATTCAATGAAGGGACCTTCAAAACAGTTGGAAATTGCTGTGAAAAAAATAAAATGTACACTCGTACATCCAGTGCAAAACAAGGAAGTAACCTTGGGACATCAAACAAGTTTTTGTGAATAGAAAACCTTTAAAAGAATAGTAAGACCTATATTTCAAATGAAGTTTGTGGACTAGGATACTGCAGAAGAAGCTAACGTAGTGCCGCCATCACAGAATAGACAGGTTTATCCACCTGCAGAAATTGCAGAACAGAATGCTTCTAATAAAATATCTATGGCTCTGAGAGGAAAAAGGGGAATCGCTTTCATTAGCATATTTCAGCCTTACGCCTGCTTACCCATCTCACTCCTTAAAGTGGGTCAGGATGAGTCATTCAACTCTCTCTCTCTCTCTCTCTCTCTCTCTCTATCACTCTCTCTCTCTCTCTCTATGTGTGTGTGTGTGTGTGTGTGTCTATGTGGTTCAAGTCCCTACGGCATGTTATAAAGCTGCCTCCAAATTTCATTCTCATCTTTGAATTCCTGTACAGTTTTCTGAATGGTGAGAGAAGATGCCCTTAGTGTTAAGCTGGTTGGAAAATCAGCCAAGGAATAGTCAACCCTCAATCATTTACACTCAGTGTGAAACTGTATCCTACATTTTGCATCTCTTCCTTCACACTCACCATCATAAAGATGTGTTATTTTTGGTTTCAGATTTAATGAGTGTGTTCATTACTCCTTTCAGACCTGCACTATAATAAGTATTTGCTGTTTATTAAATGGAAAGAGGTTAAGTGGAAATCTGACACAAATACTATTACATAGTTATGCACAGAGGCGGCACGGTGGTGCAGCAGGTAGTGTCGCAGTCACACAACTCCAGGGACCTGGAGGTTGTGGGTTCGATTCCCGCTCCGGGTTTGGTATGTTCTCCCTTGTGGGTTTCCTCTGGGTGACTGTCTGTGAGGAGTGTGGTGTGTTCTTCCTGTGTCTGCGTGGGTTTCCTCCAGGTGACTCACTGTCTGTGAGGAGTGTGGGGTGTTCTCCCTGTGTCTGCGTGGGTTTCCTCCGGGTGACTGTCTGTGAGGAGTGTGGTGTGTTCTTCCTGTGTCTGCGTGGGTTTCCTCCGGGTGCTCCAGTTTCCTCCCACAGTCCAAAAACACACATTGGTAGGTTGATTGGCGACTCAAAAGTGACCGTAGGTGTGAGTGAATGTGAGTGTGTGTGTGTGTGTTGCCATGTGAAGGACTGGCACCCCCTCCAGGGTGTATTCCTGCCTTGCGCCCAATGATTCCAGGTAGGCTCTGGACCCACCGTGACCCTGAATTGGAGCGGTTACAGATAATGGATTGATGGATAGTTATTCACCTGCATACAGCCCAGTATAATGCTCTGAATACTCAAAAAGCAACCAAGCTGATTCCTGCTGGATTCTACTGGTCTTGGGTTGGTCAGATGCTGGTTTAGTTGGTCATTTAGTATATTCACATGGTTGGACCAGTATACCAATGCCTAAAACACCACTATTTGTGGGCACAGGATCCGAAACCCACACTCAAGTGAAAGTAATGTTACCTGGATAAAAAAAAGAACTCATTTAAAAGTACCTTCCAGAAAACTACAAAAGCACAAAATAGCAGCTCATATAATGACTTATGAACTTTTGTAAGTATTTGGTAGACATGTTAAACTCCTCATACATCCAGACTCAGGGTTTCAGAGTTGTCTGTTTGTCAAGACAATTCTGCTCAGTGTTTCTATAGCAGACTATCTCTATAGAGAAACTTTAAGCTCCAAAGTAAGTATGATCTCTTCTTGTCTTGTAATATTTAAGGGCATTGTAAGCAGGAATTTCTCCTTGCCTTTGTGCCAAGTGTATTACGCAACCCTTTATGACAATGTTCTGTGATCTTTTAAAAATTCACTTTGTTTCATAATGTATCTGCCTTCCAACACAAAGCAGATTGTGGAACATATCACAGCATGAGCTACTCTTGCATGGCTAATTTATTATTATGTTTTTTTTACAGCAACTACTGAGGGCAGGTTCAACAAAAAAAAAAAAGGAAAGGAAAGAGTGCACATGTGTGTGACTGAAATAAATGCTGGACCATCTTGACCCAAGGCCACCACCCAAGGCTTTTACAGTAACAGTAAAATCTGATAGTCCACTAGTCTGATATTCAGTCAGAAAAAGGAATGATCATTACATTAAAAAACTACACACAAATTAGTGGACTAGACTGTGTTGTTTGTTTGCTTTTAGCCCTGGTCTTCAGTAGAGCAATAAAACCTTGCCTCATTAAGAAACGAAAATTTATTGATGCCAAAACTCATGAGACGTTCACTAGGCTAACTATGTTCAGGAGGCTAATTTGCCAAAATGTTGTCATTTTGTCCCAGTTCCATGTGTTCACCTTAGTTTATCTTAGAGCAGCACGTCTCTGAAAAGTGTCTGCTGTAGTTCATCATGCTACAGGTGACAGAGAGTGTCTTTGTCAGGGTGAGTTTCATTAGACTCCTGTTTTAGGCCTATATTGCCTGACATTTTCTTTCATGTTTCATAGTATTTGAACTTTTCTGTGCTCTGTACTAGCACTGTTGTTAATATAATTATAATTAATTAGTCAGTAATTTGTGTTTACACATTTTTATTTGCTCTGAAATAGCAGGACTAAACAGTTGATTACGCATAACCAACAGCTTCAGTTATGACTCTGTTAGGTTTTCTATTTAACACTACCACTTAGAACTAACTCTCTGCTTTAACCAAATATTAATTTTACCAGAATATTAAATATTTTTAAATTTTGGCCTTAGTTGGAGTCTGGATTTTAAGTACACACTCTGGCTACTGAAATAAGTATGTTGTCCTTAATCTACATGCTACAACACACGATGAATTGTATCAGCAAAAAAGTAACCATTCATTCATTCATTATGTATTCAGTTCAGGGTCACGGTGGGTCCGGAGCCTACTCGGAGTCACTGGGCGCAAAGCGGAAACTCACCCTGGAGGCACCAGTCCTTCACAGGGTGACACACACTCACACTTTCACACTTACGGACACTTTTGAATCGCCATTCCACCTACCAATGTGCTTTTTTGGACTGTGGAGGAAACCAGAGCACCAGGAGGAAACCCACGCAGACACAGGGAGAACACAACAAAGTTCCCTACAGGTCTCTACCTGCTGCGCTACCGTGCCGCCCAAAATGTAACCATTAAAACATTAATATTATGAATATTTCTTGTTAAAAAATGTTTTGGAGCCTCATTACATGGATTTCAAGTTTACCACTTTACAATCAGTCACCCCCCCCCCACACACACACACACACACACACACATATTAAGCATTTGACCTAAAACCTTCTCACATCGCCCTTTAGTTTAGCACAACCTAATTTCTTTGGGTATAATTATTGTTGAGGCTTTACCCCTGAAAACTACACCTGTGGTGTCAGGTGACAGATAGTGTTCAGATATCATTACTGTGATTTGGTAGGATATTGCTTTTTTGTCTGAGAATAAACACAGTATGAGACTGATGTCGTAGATATATGTTTCAGACACGAGTCCTGGACACTAATTTCATCACACTCATCACCATGCAGTTGGCTAAGGTTGTGCTTTGTTGTTTTTAAATGCATCAGAACACTTCAGCCTTCACTCTTTTATTACTTGGTCATATGTGCCCCTGACCAATTTGGAAGGTGGCTGTACTGATTGGATAACAACAGACCCTATTTACACCCGTAGTTAGTGCTGTGCACTCATAATCCCCTGTGATTGAATGGGTCTTAAGTGTAATCCAACATCTGATACATTTATAAGGCTGTGAACTCAAGATGTTTACTGAAGTCCTTTCATGTATTAAACTCACTGTGCCTCTGTGATTTTCTAAATTATTCAGAATCTAGTTGCCTTTGAGGGAGTAAGCACTTTAAACTTCTCACAGGAAAACGTACTGCATTCTTTTGTGTAGCCTATATAGAGATTTGAATAGAGAGTATGCCTATGTATCATAATTGTCAGATATAATGGTAGAATTTAATCAATGAACTGGATGACAAAACTAATTAGCAACAATGAATTAATAAATTTGTATTTGTATTTGATTTTATAACACAGCTAGCATAAAGAGGCTAATAAAATACTTACACAAATGGGGAAAAAGCCTTCGGCAACCTGTTATTAATGCCACAGGAGACACCTGCCCTCTCTAGCATTACGCTGCTGACCCTTACCCTCTGACCCCTGACACTGCATGAGATTCCTGAAGTCTCAGGGTCAACTCAGAGGGGAAGTAAAACACAGGAAACTGAGTGTGTGCTTGAGGCTTGGGCAGTTGGGGTAAAGGTCATTAACCTGTGAGCTTTCCCTAATTTAACACATCATCTTCATTGTCAGAACATCCAGTTATTTACTTACTGACATGTTTGGTTTTGTTTGCTACAACTTTCATGCTTGAAGTACTTTACATTAAATACAAATTAGCATTTTTAACATGGCACTAGCATAACATACCAAAAGCTAAAGACTAGTTTGGTTTGTTTGGATAAAAATAAAACAACAAATTAGTATGTGATTTGTTTGTGTGTTAATTTGCTCAGTTTTGTTCTTGGTTTAGTAATATAAAACTGCAACTGCTAGCTCTGTCTCCCCCTAGCACACAATGCTACCAAGCCTGGAGGGCTAGAACGGTATTGCTAAAGTTAGCCACTTCTTCTTGTCCAGTTTCTGCTACATAATACATGACTGCATAGCGTACGCTTGGATGAGAACATTAACTGTCAGCTTATGTTAGTTAAGATGTTCACCTAGCTAGTACTATGGTGAGTTTATGGCATCTACATTAGTGACATAGCACACAAATTCATCTTCTATATGAGAGAATGAAACACCCCCTTCATCCTGCATACCCTTCCTGTGTGACGCAGTAACACTGTCTATTTTTCTTTCATCCATTTAACGTTTCTTCCTATAAACTCCCGTTTCTCAGCCTTTTCTTTAATCCCCTGTCCTCCACTCCTATTTTCATCCTTTCATCAGCACATCTTTGAAGCTGCAGTTCTGAGTCATGGCTGTGTTTATTGGATGGGTGAGGTAAAAAGAGCTGGAATAACTCTATCAATCTGCATACATAATTCTGTCTGATAGCAGGCCGGCAGATGGGTCCGCTGGAGTCCCCAGTGATTGACCTATCTGCGCATCATGTCTTTTTCTCCCCCTCTTTTCCATACTCTGTCTCATTTAATTGTTCCTTCATTCGTCTTTTATGCTTTCAGTTTGCCTCTCTTCTCTGTCCGGTTCATTCATAGAAGGAGGAGATATTTAATAGAAGATGCCAACAATTTTGGACACTGAGACTAAACCAGTCAGTCACTCTATGCTCCCACTCCCTCTACTCCTTTACTGTTGTCTGTCATCACCCATTTCTCTTACATCAAAGATCTCACTGTCTACTGTCTATCTGATTCTTTGCTATGCTCTCTCTCTCTCTCTCTCTCTCTCTCTCTCTCTCTCTCTCTCTATGTGTGTGTGTGTGTGTCTGTGTGTGTGTGTCATCCCTTTTTTTTGTATGTAGGTCTCTATACGCCTACAGCCATCAGCAGCAATCAGTTCTGCCCCAGTTACTGTGATGCCACAGAAACACACACTCAAAACCTACAAACATACATAACACACACACACACACAAACAAATGATGTACACTTATAACTAAGCTGGTTTGCCCATCCAGTAAATTGGCATTAGTACAATATAATTCATGTTAGTAATGTCGATTTGCCTTAAATTGGCTTCATAAAGAAAATATAATGACAAAGATTGAAATTCATCTGCAGGAACAGATATCATCTAATAACTTAACCCTATTGATTATAAATATTGATCAAAACCTGAAGGGTAAAGTGTTTAAATCAAGTTAAATATTAACAATAAAAAGGTTTCGTTTTTTTTTTTTTTTTTTTTTTTTTTCAGAATAATTGTGTCCAACAAAATTGTAACTTTGTGACTTTTGGTTTTCCTGAATATTCATTTATTCATTCATTGTCTAACCACTTATCCAGTTCAGGGTGGCAGTGGGTCCTGAGCCTACCCAGATTCATTGGGCGCAAGCCAGGAACACACCTTGGAGGGGGCGCCAGTCCTTCACAGGGAGACACACACTCACACCTACGAACAGTTTTGAGTCACCAATCCACCTACCAACGTGCGGTTTTGGACTGTGGGAGGAAACCGGAGCACCTGGAGGAAACCCACGCAGACACAGGGAGAACACATCAACTCCTCACAGACAGTCACCCGGAGGAAACCCACGCGGACACAGGGAGAACACACCACACTCCTCACAGACAGTCACCCGGAGGAAACCCACGTGGACACAGGGAGAACACACCACACTCCTCACAGACAGTCACCTGGAGGAAACCCATGCAGACACAGGGAGAACACACCACACTCCTCACAGACAGTCACCCGGAGGAAACCCACGCGGACACAGGGAGAACACACCACACTCCTCACAGACAGTCAACCGGAGAAAACCCACGCAGACACAGGGAGAACACACCACACTCCTCACAGACAGTCACCCGGAGGAAACCCACGCAGACACAGGGAGAACACACCACACTCCTCACAGACAGTCACCCGGAGGAAACCCACACGGACACAGGGAGAACACACCACACTCCTCACAGACAGTCAACCGGAGAAAACCCACGCAGACACAGGGAGAACACACCACACTCCTCACAGACAGTCACCCGGAGGAAACCCACGCAGACACAGGGAGAACACACCACACTCCTCACAGACAGTCACCCGGAGGAAACCCACGCAGACACAGGGAGAACACACCACACTCCTCACAGACAGTCACCCGGAGTGGGACTTGAACCCACAACCTCCAGATCCCTGGAGCTGTGTGACTGGAACACTACCTGCTGCACCACCATGCCGCCCCTTTGCCTGAATATAAATAAGTAATATCTGGACTATTCACGTGTTTTATAGTTCATGGTTGTGTTTTTAAAACGCATACTTTTAGCCTCAGATAGTGCTTTTCAGTCAAGAAACTGAATCCGTTAGCAGAGAACAGGCCAAAACATACACAAAGTAAGACACAGACACATTTTCCAAGAAATATAACATCTCCTTGGCCTCTGTGTCTCAGTATTGTCCAGACCTTGTTTAGCACAAGATGTGATTCAGCCTCATTCTCTAACTCTCCGCCATCACTCACGCTACTGTGACAGATCCTCAGCCGCTCAGCAGACAGCATCCTTTCCACTAGAGGGCTGTCAATTGAGCTATGAGCCAAACAAAGAGCATTCGGGGATTTGTTTGAACCGCCAAGAATTTTGTGCAGATATTGATTTAGGAGATACAGTTTCAAATTGTCACTTCAACCTTTTGTTGATTCAGCATAGGTTTCACTCCTTTGAAAACAGACATTTCATGGCTGCTGTCTCAAGCCCTTCATTTCAGTGGAAGAGTTCAGAAAGCCTGCAGACGAGACAGTAGGAGAGTATGTGTGTATGGGTGCAGGGTTGATGGGGTTAGGATGTGGGGGTTTGGGGGTCTTACCCTGATGTTGAACCTTCTCTGATGAGTAAATCCCTTTTAACCATGTCCCTCTGGGACAGATTAGGAAGATAAGACAGCACAGTCACTCTCTCTCTCTCTCTCTCTCTCTCTCTCTCTCTCTCTCTCACACACACACACACACACACACACACACACATGCACACACACAGTCTCACAGTCGCTCTCATTTTTATATTTCTCTACACTTTCTGTAGTTCTCTATGGATTAATAACTTTTTACAATATATTCAGTTTCATATATCTTTGTTTCCTCCATCTTTCTCCTTTCAACTCCTAGACAGACGACAGCCAGCCAGCCAAACACACACACACACACACACACACACACAGAGCTCAGATCTTTCAAATCCTCACAGGTTTTACCCGTCCATGTCTATTTACATTTAATCAGAATTTTCTCTGTTTAATAAATTATGGGCTGGGGTTCCCTGCACGAGACCATGCACAATAAACACACACACACACACACACACACACACACACACACACACACTCATATGAGTTACTTATATAACACACATTGGTGCTGTTGCTGAGGAAATAATTAGTGAAGTGCTCATGCTGGTTGCTCACGTGGCATTAGGGTTAAATATTCCTCTGAATAGACTGACACCCGTAACACTGATAATGATACTCACTTGCAAGTGTGATTATATGTCAGTGTGTAATGGCCTCTCCATATGGCCACAGACATAGAAACAAAATAGGATGAATAAGTATAAATATGTAACTACAAAAGAATATGCAGATAATGCAGTGACCCAGTATTCCTATGGTTTTTATTATAGTTATTACAGCATTTTAGGAGACTGTTAGGTAGTTGCTATGGTATCTCAGTGTTGATAAGTGGTTTATATGTTATTTTATGTTGTTGCCAACATGTTCAGTGACTGGTCACAATGACTAACTGCTGATGGCCACATCCTATGAACTGTGTGTGTCCAGGGATTTATGTGTGAAGGGTTAACTATCCTCTAGAGACTGCAAGTTGACTTCAAATACAGAGGAGAAGACATCTGAGAGGACTCAGAGTCCTTATGCAGAATGTATTAAAATTAAGTGATTTGAGTTGATTTGATTTGCTCATTATTATTTTTCCCCTTCATTTCTTATTTTCTTTCAATTTAAAACATTTACATTTCTTACGGTGGTGGTGTAGCAGGTAGTGTCGCAGTCACACAGCTCCAGGGACCGGGAGGTTGTGGGTTCGATTCCCGCTCTGAGTGACTGTCTGTGAGGAGTGTGGTGTGTTCTCTGTGTCTGCGTGGGTTTCCTCCGGGTGACTGTCTGTGAGGAGTGTGGTGTGTTCTCTGTGTCTGCGTGGGTTTCCTCCGGGTGACTGTCTGTGAGGAGTGTGGTGTGTTCTCCCTGTGTCTGCGTGGGTGTCCTCCGGGTGACTGTCTGTGAGGAGTGTTGTGTGTTCTCCCTGTGTCTGCGTGGGTTTCCTCCGGGTGACTGTCTGTGAGGAGTTGGTGTTCTCCCTGTGTCTGCGTGTGTTTCCTCCGGGTGACTGTCTGTGAGGAGTTGATGTGTTCTCTTTGTGTCTGCGTGGGTTTCCTCCGGGTCACTGTCTGTGAGGAGTGTGGTGTGTTCTCCCTGTGTCTGCGTGGGTTTACTCTGGGTGCTCCGGTTTCCTCCCACAGTCCAAAAACACACGTTGGTAGGTGGATTGGTGACTCAAAAGTGTCCGTAGGTGTGAGGGTGTGAGTGAATGTGTGTGTGTGTGTGTGTGTGTTGCCCTGTGAAGGACTGGCGCCCCCTCCAGTGTGTATTCCTGCCTTGCGCCCAATGATTCCTGGTAGGCTCTGGACCCACCGTGACGCTGAACTGGATAAGCAGTTACAGATAATGGATGGATGGACATTTCTTATTCATTGATCCAAAGTAAATACGATAAGTAATTTTTCAATGCTGATCTCATCTTTTTGATATAGTGTGAGAATACTGATATTTTTCTGAATTATACTTGCTTTGTGTGGTTGCTGATAGCTGCATTAACGGAACAATCAACAGCTCTCAGCGGAGTGTGTGTTGTGGCCTAGTTAAAGTTGAGCTCACAGCCTTAGATCAAAGCGCACACACAGACACCCACACACACGACACAAAACTGAACAGAGAAAGAGAGCATGCAGAGGAAATAAAACAGAAAAGGAGCATAAGAAATTGTGAAAAGACAATACAGAAACTTGAACTTGACAGAGAGGCAGACCTTCTAGGGCTCAGGGGTGAACTCTCAGTACAAGAAGCCTGGAGGTGAGGAATACGAAACTAAATTTATAAAAATTAAGAGAATAACAGGAAGATATTAAGAAAGGACAGAGAAAGTTGAGGGGGGTTCAAGATCCCAACATCCTCCAGATTCAAGAGCTCCTCTCTTAAGGTGAACAAAGGAACTGAGAGGAAGGAGGAAAAATATTTCACTCATCTCTCCACCACCCATTTCCTGAGCTCTCTCTCCTCTCCACTTCAGCCTGTGCTTGCAGTGTGTGCTGTAATAACCCAGAGGACTGGCTTCTGAGCCTTTATAGCCTGGATATAAAGAGATTTCTCTAAAGTTGTTCTTGAAAGTTATATAAATAAATATAAATATAAAAATATTAATAACGATTACCGAATGGCTTTTTGATTGGAAATGAAATGAAATAAACAAGTTCTCTGATTTTTCACAGCACTGCTATTGTAAGTAAAAAATATCTCTCTTCAGTTTAAACACTCTTAAAATAAGGTCTACTATCCTTGCATGTCTGCTAAGGCAGCCTTTTCAGTTTCTGAGTGTCATGGTCTAATTAAAGCTCTAATTAAAAAATTGAAATCTCTTGTTTCACAGTGAAACCTTGGATAACCTTGTCCTGCAAGCGCTTTATATAGCTACCTGAGAAAAGTGTCATCTACTGAGCCTGGCTTTTGTGTGTGTGTGTGTGTGTGTGTGTACTCACATTGTGGGGACTTCTCTATCACAAGCTGGTCTCCATAATATAATAATTAAGTAAGGGTTAAGATAAGGGTTCTGATAAGAGTTGGGATTAGACCAGTAGTCTTTATGTATACGCTAAGTGTATGTACACATAAAATGAATGAGAGTCACACTCTTACTCTCTCTCTCTCTCCACTGGGGGAGGTTTTCATTAGCCATTGTGATCCTCCTCATGGATGAACAGAAGTTGTGTGATGTAATAGAGGTCACTTCATGACAACAGTGGCACGTGTGTTTGTTGACCTTTAACAAACACAAAAATAGAAAAGTTATTTCCAGGCATCCAAGATACTCCTATATTCCACAAAAGTTCTAAAAGTTTCAGAGATTTGTCGTGTTTCTAACAGGGGGAGAGAGAGAGAGAGAGAGAGAGAGAGAGAAAGGGAGAGAGAGAGAGAGAGAGAGCGAGAGAGAGAGAGAGAGAGAGAAAGGGGAGAGAGAGAGAGAGAGAGAGAGAGAGAGAGAGAGAAAGGGAGAGAGAGAGAGAGAAAGGGGAGAGAGAGAAAGAGAGAGAGAGAGAGAGAGAGAGAGTGACAGACAGAGAGACAGTCAGAGAAAGAGACAGAGAGAGAGAGAGACAGACAGAGAGACAAAGAGAGACAGAGAGAGAGAGGGAGAGAGAGAGACAGACAGAGAGAGACAGAGAGGGAGAGAGAGAGAGAGAGAGAGAGAGAGAGAGACAAAGAGAGACAGACAGAGAGAGGGAGATATATATATATATATATATAGAGAGAGAGAGAGATTTAGTGACATTTCACAACTGAATTGCTGACATTCGAGAGAGAGATAACAGAAAGGTTGTCGACGGATAGAGTGAACCATCTCTGCTCACTCTAATGAAATTAACTGAAGACTTCAGATCATTCAAGTCCACTTCAGCTTATCAGTTCAAAATAAGTACAATAGACTTAAACACAGAAGCCAATCTTGGCCACGTTATCTTACACTGAGTAATTCATTTACTGGTAGAGTTTTAATTAGAATCAAGGAAAAAGTTCAGAGAACTAATGTGGAAGCAAAAAGAAACTTGGTGTGTGATGCTGTGTCTGGTAAAATGTTTGGGAACTTGACTGATAGAAAATCTTTAGAAAAAGGTGAACATTTCTTGGCCTTCAGGATTTGTAACAACATCTCCAAAGGTCTAATGGGTCATGATAAATAGTATGATTATTATTTTTTACCCAAATACAAGTCTTTCAAATTATTCATTCATTCATTATCTGTAACCCTTATCCAGTTTAGGGTCGCGGTGGGTCCAGAGCCTACCTGGAATCATTGGGCGCAAGGCGGGAATACACCCTGGAGGGGGCGCCAGTCCTTCACAGGGCAACACACACACACTCACTCACTCACACCTAAGGACACTTTTGAGTCGCCAATCCACCTACCAACGTGTGTTTTTGGACTGTGGGAGGAAACCGGAGCACCCAGAGGAAACCCACGCGGACACAGAGAGAACACACCAACTCCTCACAGACAGTCACCCGGAGTGGGAATCGAACCCACAACCTCCCAGTCCCTGGAGCTGTGTGACTGCGACACCTACCTGCTGCACCACCGTACCGCCCTCTTCCAAAATAATGCTTTAGAAATCAAGCACAACAAATAATCTCAATTAAAATGACAAACCTATCCATAATGTATTTTGAGTTAATTCACCATGAGGGCAAGTTCAATCCGCTCAGACATCTTAGTGTAGCCAGACTGAACTAAGTTGAGTCTCACTGATATACAGCTCCAGAATCTTGGGGTCCTAGGTTCCATCCACACCTTCATCACTGTCTGCGATGGGTTTGGTCTGTTCTCCCTCTGTCTGCGTGGGTTTCTTTCCTCCCACAATCTAAAAACATGAAAAGTTAGACGAATCGGCTGTTTGAACTTGTCCCTAGGTGTGTGTGAGTGACTGGGCGAGCTTGTGATGCTCTATGATGGACTGGAAGATGTCTTGTATCCAGGGTGCGTTACTGACATGCGCCCAGTGACCAAGGAGTCCAAGGAATCAGTTCCTGTGTGGACAGAGGGCAAACAATAAGTTCCCCATTCTATTAGTCATATTCAGAAGTGACTATTTTCAAGTGCATGCTTTACTCATCCAGGAGACTACTTTCGTCTTGTCATAATTCCAGAACACGTTACTGATGAGTAACAGTTACTCACTTCGGTAAGTCATCGCAACAGATGAAACCTTTTAACGTCTAGTCTCTGATACAGAGCGTCCAGGAGGTTTCAGAACTGCTTCTGGCTTTGGAGAGGAAACCCTGGTCTTTGTTGATTTCTGTTGCTATTTTCGTTGGACGCAGGAAATGTTAACCAGATGGATCGGTGGTCTTGTTGCTCTGCGTCAGACATTAGTCATACGTAAGGATTGTGTTGTGATGTTTAAACGGGGCCGAATGCCCTTGTCAAGACTGAAGCCTGTTCTGACACCTAAACAGCCATCGCACTCATCTCCTTTGTTTCCGAATGCTCCTAAAGTGTAAATTGAGCCATTTGTTTTGACTCTGGTCTGTGGCTGCTGAGGTGTTTTGGCTGGATGGTGCCGGGCCCTGGTCATATTTCTCTGTTTCTCCGGGTTTAATGGGCTTCTCACTTTGCTCTCTGTGTTGCTGGCATAGTGGTCAGTGGGCATACAGTGTCGCTGTGTTTAGGTCAGCCTCGTCAGCTGTGGTTTTTGTGGTGGTTTGACTTTACTGAACCTCTTCAGCATTCTCTGTGGTTAAGTTTCCTCACAGAGGGGGTTCATTCCAGCTGGCGCTGGAGTGCTGCAACAATCATGCACATTCAAACAACACACACACACACACACACACACATACACACACATTACCCTATCCTCCTTGTCCCCATCATAGAGACGTGACAAACCGCAGACCACCACAGATGACAGAGTGATCGCTTAGACAGGAAGGAGGAGATGAGGCCGAGCAAACTCTGTGGTAAAGCCAGGATTTCCTCCACCCATTATTAAACTCTCTCTCTCTCTCTCTCTCTCTCTCTTTCTCTCACTGTCACTGCTCCCTCTCTCCATCCAGTTCAGTTTTGCTAATTTCTTCTCACACTCTGCTCACTATTTCTGCTCTTTATAAAAGGTAAAGGTTTCTCCTGTGGTTGCTCTTTGACCACAGCTGACGTAGCCATGCTCAGAGCGACGCAACAAATGTAGGCTCTGTCCTCCTTACACTGGATGGTGGAACATGTCTGTGGGGATATGATGGTATTTGCCAGTAAGAATATGAGTTAGGTCAGGTTCTGATGTCTGAGGATTAGTTCTGGGTCCCAAACCATGGCATATTAGCTCTGTGTCTTCATAGAACACAGTTCCTCCATTCCACAGCATGGTGAAATTCTCTCTCTCTCTCTTCCTCTCTGCACACTGTACAAATACACAACCATGAACATGATAGACACACATACACTCACACAAACACACACACACTAAAGAACAACCATGCCAAGGAGGCTGTGCAGTCTCCATGACAACTGGATGGAATGTTGGGGCCATCATCAGCATGCTTGTCCTCATCTCCACTGCTTCTCTCTATTTCTCTTTCAGTCTTGTTTCTCTCCTACATTCTATCAATCCCTCCAATAGCCTTAGGATAGAGACATTTCCTACATACAATTAGGCCTCCATATCACTGCACACTGCACTGAACAGTGAGGGGGGGGAGGATCCTGTCTGTGTGTGTGTGTGTTCGGAGCCATTGAGCAAGTGAGGCCTTTACAGAAACTGGATCTGGAAACACAGCATAGAAACAAAGCACAGGAAATGTGCAGTAGAACAAAAAAGGTGGTCCTATAGGTCCACTGGTGTTTGTAGTGTTGTCCAGTTTGTACCCAATAAACATGATCATGATCTGAGAGAGAGAAAGAGAGAGAGAGACAGGGACAGAGACTGAGACAGAGACTGAGACAGAGAGAGACAGAGACAGAGACAGAGACTGAGACAGAGAGAGACAGAGAGAGAGAGAGAGAGAGAGACAGAGAGAGAGAGAGACAGAGAGAGAGAATGAGAGAGAGAGAGACAGAGAGAGAGAGAGAGTCAAAATACTGATTGAATCATTTGAAATATCACGCAAAAAAATCCATAAGGAATTCATTCATTCATTGTCTGTAAGCGCTTATCCAGTTCAGGGTCACGGTGGGTCCAGAGGCTACCTGGAATCATTGGGCGCAAGGCAGAAACACACCCTGGAGGGGGCGCTAGTCCTTCACAGGACACTTTTGAGTCGCCAATCCACCTACCAACGTGTGTTTTTGGACTGTGGGAGGAAACCGGAGCACCCAGAGGAAACCCATGCGGACACGGGGAGAACACACCACACTCCTCACAGACAGTCACCCGGAGCGAGAATCGAACCCACAACCTCCAGGTCCCTGGAGCTGTGTGACTGTGACACTAACCTGCTGCGCCACCGTGCCGCCCTTCCGTAAGGAATTATAGTATGTAATAACTTCTTTCAAGCCTCTGTGATTATTTATGCCCATATCCCCATGTCCCATCTGTGTTCTGAGGCCAGTGGCCTTTTGCACAGCGTTGGGAATGACCCTAAAGAGCATCGGGGGCAGGTGCAGGCCAGACTTGGACTTTAAAGGGGCATTCACTTAAAGTGGACTCTTTGTCCTCAGGATCTAAAAGAGCAAATCTGCCATTTCTCTCTCGGGGACTTGGACCCGAACTCTACAACCCTAGTCATAAATCAGATGTTAGGATGAGCAATGAAATATCACGCCCTGTGTTTCTTACCCTAATTTCACATCCTGTGAAAACACTGTATTGGAGCTTTATTTTGTGTGTGTGTGTGTTAACTACAGTGTCACTCATCCACACAGAGTGTGTGCTGTAACTTTTTTTTTTTTGTTTTTTTTCATGTGTTGATGCATCCTAGAGCCCACCCTCTTTCCCACGGTCATTTGACTGGCTTTTATTCTACACAGAGGAACTTACTCAAAGAGCAGGAGCTGAACTTTAACCCTTTAACCCTCTATTTCCTACAAAGTCTAAAGTTTACAAACATGAGGAGGTGGAGGGGTGGAAGGGGGAGGCACTTTCACAATTCAGCTTCACTTCCTTTTCTTTTATTTTACTTTCACACAAATTCAAACACACCGCGTGGACTGTTTCTGAAGAGGAGCTGAGGTGGTTTAACAAATACACATTTATTTGATCATTAAACCACACAATCCATTCATCTGCATCCACATGGTTACATCCCGCAATCATCAGGCTCCTAAAACAACCTGAGATGGTACTAACACAGGTGATTCAGTATATTATATGTTGAGGGGCACAGTTTGCTTACACACACACACACACACACAGCACAACTGGGAATTCGTGGAATGAAGGTATTGAATGTTACATTTTACATCAGAACAGCAGCATGACTCAAGATACAAAACAGAGCACATTGAAGCACAATTACCAAAAAAAACAGCAACACCAGGCGGTTACATAAGTGGATAGCAAGGGATGACCAAATGGAAGGTATCTACATAACCGTGGGATAGACAGACTCCACTGGTGGCGATTGCACTCGTGCTTTTCAAGAAAACTCCATTGAGTGGTTGCAGTGCCTCTTTACAACAAGAACACGGCAAGCCCCAGGCTGCTCCGGGAATCTCACACACTCTCCATTCTTTAGGATTCAACACAGGAGCCCTTAAAGAGAGCATAAGGGGATGGTGTGTGGACACAGACCAGGAATCAGAAAGAGGATATTATTCAGAAGAGGCACTATGGGAATGTGGCTTTAAACAATTTTCCTTTAAAAAAAAAAAAAAAAGCCCATTTGTGGTTCCAAGTCCTAGTCCTGGAATATCATCATCCTGCATTTTGTTGGTTTTCCCTGCTCCAGGGGGAAGCAGGGAATGAGGGCCAAGACCCACTCATATAAGCTTCTGTTATTATGTGCTCTGTCACAGTTTGAATGGATCCTCATTAGTCTAGAGCAATAGTGAGGGATAAAGTGGACGGCTGACCTGTAAATTTATTACGTGAAAGAAAACTCTCCACACCAGGCCGTAGCAGTTCATGGCCGCTAGCCATCTATTTTTTTCATATGTAGTGCATCTAGAAGAGCACAAATCCCAATCCTGACTACCTCTCACTATGTTTTCTCATTTTGACTTATCCTATAGTGAAGTCACAACATGACGTAGTTTAAGTAGCAGGACCACATCTCACCGCTCTATTTAGACCTCTCCACTCTCATTTCATCCCCATGTTGAACCCCCTTCTTCTCTTCACCCACTTAAGCCCACAGGGAGCCATAGCTCTAGGCACATGCATCTAAGCTGCACCAATCTCCTGGGTCACCCAGAAATACACCCCCCACCCCCGGTACAGTATCACCAAATCGTCTCCAGGCATGGTCCATGCTAGCAATAAAACTCATTACGTAATTAAACTTTTGGAAGCTGGAGGATGTGTGAGAAGCAGGAAAAACACAAAAGTGAATGGAACATAGGGTCACCATGACTGCAAAATTAAGTTAGCATAACTTTAATGACACAAATGTTGGATCACTCAAGCACTGACACCAGCCTATTTTACATTTTTGTTCCACTTTAAATAATAAAGCAGTTACCGAGGTGTGGATGTAAACTGCTGTGCCATTTAAAGCGAAATGAAGCTGGAAGCTGGAGAAGAAAAAAGCTAAGTGAGTAAAACTCACATCTTTCTCATAGGCTACTGGCACCATCTATTTGCATGTGGGCGTGGCTTTCCCCATCACTCACCATCATTGTGTGGTTGCCCACCCCCCAGGTTACCATCCTCTATGCACTCAGTTTAAAGCTGTAAGGTTATACTTACCTGGGCATGGTTTTGAAAGTTCTAAGAGCAAGCTACTGCTTTTTCTGCTGTAAGTGCAGCTTGTGGTTGGTTGAAAACCAAATAAAGGTGTTGGTTGTGCACAGCTGTGGTAGAATTGTTGGTATAACATTAGAAATGTATAATATTTATTTGTAGTAATTCATTATTAGTAGAAACAACCCCTTGTGGTTTTAAGTAATGTGAACTTAACTAGAGCAACTCCAGTTCACTTATTTTACTTAACATTTCTGGCCACAACTTTTTACAAGTGAGTCCATCTGAACTGCGTACCTGTGATTTAGACCAATTTCACTCAGTCTGCATCCCAAGTGAATTTAGAAGTCATTAAAAAACCTACACGATCCCCTACTGAGGACCAAATTAAAGAACAGCCCTAGAGATTTCAGTGGGCACATTGTTATGTCTAGAAATATAGGGAAATCCATATATTTATACCTTGTTAAACTCTTTAGTGGAGTTGCTTACTTAGTTAGTTACTAAAGTATTGATTAATTACACTGCAAACAAGTTTCTTAAATACTTATCTTTAGGAAAATGTATGGTGTGTCACAGCAAGAAAAACAGTGAGGGTACCAAAGCAACAGGATTTAGAATAAAGGACAAGGATACAGTTTCAATGCAGATTTGGTATGATCAGTGCATTCATCACGTATGACTAATGTAGGGAGTGATGCTCCAACTGTGTGGGACAACTGCGATTCTAGACTCGGAGGTGGGATGTGTAGCGAGAAATGAGAAAGGAATGAAGGCACTTACATAATCCTTAATGAACACAGTACCCTCCGCACGACTGGTGATTCACACTGAACCAGTCCATGTTGTAATTCAAAACAGTTCAGCTCCTTTCTCTATACGCTACACTGGTCCTCTGATGGGACACTGCTGTTCTGTAACGCTAGCAGTGACCATTTCCTCTGTGGTGAAAGGTGTTAAAGCCAGAGCTGGAATTGGAAAGGCCCCTTCCAAAAAAAAAAAAAAAAACATTGACTTGTGCTTCAGGCATTTGACACCTCACCAAATCCCCCAACGTCCATCCACCTCAGCCATGTGGGCACAGCCTGTCAGGAGGCTACAGCTGGAGATGGATCAATTTAGTTTACACCACCATTTTACAACACCAAACACAGGCCAAGAACGGCAACAGCCTAACTGCTCTGCAGCCTTTAATCCAAACACTCCAGGAGACTTCCCTGCTTTAACAGCAGCTTGAGCAGAACTGAAGACCTATCACAAAGGAAAACATGCTCAAAACAAAAAAATATATATATACATTGTTCATGCCAGCTCTGCTTAATGGCTTCAAACCAGTCAAAACATCAAGGCTGTCTGTTACTGAGGGCAGGCCTTTGGTCATAGAACTGTTTATATTTGACCACTACAGGGGGCATCAGGTCAGTCTTGTATGCCAAATCTATGCCAAGTGAGGTTTAAAGCTAGCCCTCCAGTCCCTAAAAGGTAGCGAATTTGCACAGCTCTTGCTATAGCCAACACTCAAAGCTTAACATGTAGATGCTTATCCAGCTTGAATAGAAAAACACCACTGTGTCAAAGTATTCCAGGGTCTTTTGAGAAATCTTGGTTCTGCCAAAAAGGTCAAAAGTGAAGTGACCTTCAAGGACTTCTATGGTCTGGACGACCCTGAAACCATTGATCTTTTGATACTGTCGAACCCACATGTAGCTCGAGTACTAATACAAAAGGAAGTGTCGCCACCTAGTGGACAGGACATGAGAATTTTCTGAAATAACTTTGGGACAATGTTTACAAAAATTTGACCTCCCAAAAATTGAGGTTTCAGTGTTTCACATGTTCATACCCAAGACCAATCTAAAACGTAAACAAGAAATTAATGCTTAAACACCTTTATTGTGCACAATCAAAAAAAACTGAACTTCACATCTTTATGTACACAAACTCAGCAGATCACAATGAGGTAGAAGACAAAAGCAGCTGGGCTTGAGAGGCTCAGCATGGAGAATATGGAGCAGTGACCGTCTTTAATGAAGACTTTCCAAGCCCAAGAGCTGTTTGAAATAAAGTGACATCTGCACTTGGTCTCACTAAGGCTTCTAAGGTATATTTCACATGAAGTTTACAGTTTTTTTTTTATTCAACAAGCAGCTGTTTTCTGGGGTCATGCCCATAGCAATACCTGCTGAAGTCCAAAGTAAGTGATTAAAAACCTTCCCCTTTCCAAAGTGCAAATTAAAAAGTGCAACAATAAAACTATGTGCAATCTACGGCCATTCTTTGTATCTGATTAACAATTTGATTTGAAAACTATGCAACCCAGTAAAAGCAATGCCTTTTGGTGGCATGCATTAAAAGTGATCTGGGTTGTTAATTGCAACATTCTGCACTAACCCCTTGTTCCATTGAACAAAGCTGGACAAGGGAGAGATACTCTCCAGAAAAATTGTGGAGGGAAAAAAAAAAAATTGAGAAAAATTAAAAAGCCAGTAGGTAGATTCCTGTTCAACTTTTCCCATGTCATGGACTTAAAACCGTTTTATGTAAAAATCAGTAAAAAAATAACTGCGTAAAATGTCTGGAAGATGAAAATGGCTTCATTATGTAGATGTGTTTCTAAAGTAAAAAACCCAGCTAACTGCAATGGGAAAAGCAGCTAGAGGAGAGGAAACCAATTCAAAAAAGGCACTGTATGGCTTCTGGTCAGTTAAAGATGAAACCTTGCATGAACTTGACTGTTCCAAAACTGCAACTTAAGGGGGGAAAAAGGAAAAAATAAGAAAAAGAAACCTTCTAAACCATGGCCTTATTTCTCACCCCCCCCAAAAAAAATGTAGGGGGATTTTCAAATGTGTGGGCCCCTGCAAACCCATCATTTCACTGTGAAAAGTGCCAAAGTGAACAAGCAAAAACTAAAAAGAGAAAGAAGTGCCAAAGTGAACTTTCTACAGTGTTTCCGCAAACCCGCGCTCCTGTGGGTGCCCTCATCTGGGCTGGCGCTGGAGCTGTGCCCCAGGAGGCATGGAGGAGATTCAGGCTGAAGCACGGTGCTGCCGTGCGAGATGAGGCCTTTAACTGGAGTCCCGGCTCTTCTGATTGCGCATCAGAGGGCGATGGTTGCTCAGGATGTCCATGGAGTGTTGCCAATGCCAGCAGGAGCGACAGTAGTACTTAAAGCAGGCCTGAATGTGACACAAAGGTCAGAGTGTTAGCTCAGACTCATCCATTGAAGTCGACTATACTTTAAGATTCCCATTAAACTTGTGAACCAACGGATGTCCAAAAATAAAACCGGACACTATTGAACTTGCCTATAATCATTAATGACCTTTAAGGACCTTACCTGGTCTCGGCAGAAGAATGGTCCAGGCTGGCGATTGCACACCTGGCACATTGAATCCTCTAGATACGGGTCAATCTGAACCTGAGTGGAGAACGAAGCTGATTGGTCACCAGAGCCCAAACTAAACAGGATTTATATCCCTTCCTCTGTGGCTAGCATGAAACTACCCATAAAAGCCTTTTACAGAGTGTAATGCATACTGTATTCCTCTCAGACTTCCACTGGGAATAACACATCTGAATAGTCTTAATGTCAATAGATTAGTCTTAAAATTGCAAGAAGGTAAACAAATCTGAATCCAATAGAGTCCTAGCTCTAAAGGACATCTGTTCTGCATGGAAACTGAACTCTGTACTCACTCTGTAGGAAGGCCAAGTCCATCTCGTAATATTATATACTTAAAAAAACATTCCAAAAACAATGAAGTTCTTGAATACTGAGGCAGACGTATACATACCTTCTTTGTAAATTTGGGTGTCTTGATTTCAACAAATGCAGCACTAACAGCTTTTAGGTAACTGCGCTGGTTGTTAAAGGTTACACGACCAGACCCTGGCACAGAGAAAAACAGTGAATAAAGAGCCAAGAGGGGAAGAGTAAGAAGGAATTAAGTAGCTATCTTACCAATCGGGTACTTGTGCTTGTCTGTATCGATGCCTGCATACATGACTCCTCCAAACAGGTCATTCATGATACTGGCCAAAGCCTCAGCATTCAGCATGCCATGCAGAGCTCCAACAAACACTGTATTACTGGGGTCCAGCCTCTGAGAGGGGCAGCGCACATAGTTACTGTCCGAGATGACCCAAGGGATTACTTGTACCTGTCGGACATGCAGAAGCAATCGTACAAGGGTTTAGCTGCTTTATTATTAAACGGTAGCTCCACAATTTAGGGGCAAGAACTTCAAATACTCAACTCCCACACATCACTAAGTGAGAATGTGGAATAATCAATAAGCTCAGCAAATGTGCTGACAAGGGTGAGGTACACACTTAAATTTTGCATGGTTAAAGGGTTCTTTGCATCATAAGTGCTATAGATTCTGTGCAGTCAGTTTAAGAAAAAAGGTTCTATATGGCGGCAAAAACTGTTCCTCTTGTTACAGTGTCGAGCTTGTCAATCTACAGCATATCCTCCCTATAGAACCTTATTTTCCACTAAATGCCACTTGTAGAACCATCATTTGTGTTTGTGTAGATTCATTATATACATAGGTGCCTGATCATGTAAAGCTCTAAGTGAATTTAAATGAACCCTAATCTTCAGGGTGCCAAATACAGCAAAGGAGTTGTGACTGCTTAAAGACATCAGAATCTAGCAGCAGCATTCTGCATTGTCTGTAAGATGTCACAGGCAGAAAACAACAATACAATAAGTAATTTCTAGATAAAAATATAAGCCTCTAATTCTACATTTGAATCTTTTACTATTATTCCAGTTTTAATAAAAAAAATAAAAAATAAAAAAAAAGGAAAAAGGTCGTTAGCTGCTTAACGTGAGACTCGTGATACATTAAGGGAGACATTTAATCTACTGAACACACTGGAATGCTCAGCCTTTTCCAGTACAAAGGGTCAAAACCTAAATGAGTACAACTTAAAGGCTAAGCACAACTTAATGGACCTCCATGAATATTTCACATTTTAGTTACTGACATAAGTATGACAAGTATGAATTAAAATGAAAAAGCATGCTAAATTCTTTAAAACTGAATTTTATTAAACTGACGGAAAAACCCGAGCTCGCTACGTAAATTCTTGAACGCAACCGTGTGACGTCACTGGTGGACAACAGCTGAACAACGCCGCGGTAAAACACCGTTATGACTGACTTATGACAGTATCTAGCTAAATAACCAACATTATTCATGACAATAGCCTAGCAATAAGCTAAACTCAAATGTAGAGGTACCGTTATTCTTGTAAATGTGATCGAAGTCGAACTCGAATTCATCCGACACTATAAACCTCCGTAATGCAGCTACGTAGCCGAGTATAATCTGAGCCACCGAGTTTAGCGAGTCAAGCTAACGTTAACTAACACCAACTAAAACAGGCGAAGTGAGTGTCCTTACCCTGTTTACCTCCATGTTACAGAGGCTCTTCAACACCTTTCGTTGGTGTCCTTACATGCCCATATTGTTGGAAAAGCGCCAGTGAAATGAGCTACAGATAACGGAGTGAGCGGATGGCACTTTCCAAAGTGCCCGTTTAAAGTTGACAAATTTAGTCCATCTCTGGATGTTTTGGGATCTTTGGGCCATTTGTGCACAGATGTCCCACTGTACATTGAATTATTGCAGCCAAAAACACCACACCTTTTCGCCATTTTACATTAAATTAAGTGCAGCTTCTAGAGTTGTTGTCCACCATCTACGTCACAGGCAAGACGCCTATTAGAGTTTCCGAAAACAGTTGGGGGGGGGACAACGGTTTTTAAACCTTATTCCTTGAATTAGTAAGAAATAACATGTTTTCTGACTCTCAATAAACACAAGTTAGGAACACAAATTCCACTGTATTTGTTTGACACTTTCATATAGCTAGTGCTTAGCCTTTAAAGTTAAAAGGTGAAAAAGCCAGCATTATCAACAAGTATATTTCAGAAATAGTTGTGCGCTACAGCAATGCTTACATCCTTACAGCGCATCCTCCTGCTGGACATTTTGAAGTAGTACTCACTGTACCCCTCAGGATGGAGTAGATCCTGAGTGCAGGCCTGCAGCAGTGCACGGACAGACTTCTCAGATTCAAACACCAGGTATACATAGCCTACAAGAGATGAGCCTCAGTCAGAGGACGCAGGGTAAACAAAAAGCTGTATATTCTGGAGTCAGATCTCCAGAGCTATGACTTAGTCAAGGCATGTAAAAGTCTTAAAGGCAACATCTACAATTCTGGGGAACTGCTGCTCTGATTTGTTTACGTTCAGAAGCCCTGCAGGTTTGTAAACAGACCAGCTTCCAGCACGTGAGCAGACTGAACAGCTAGTAAATTAAACAAACATCCTCAATTTTAGTGTTTATTAAAATTGTGAACATTAACTTTAAGTGCACTATAGACTCAATTTAACACACCACCAACCAAAAAGATCCCATCAGTGATAATTCACTAATCCTCAGCTTGCCATCACCTTAATTCAAGTGAAACGTGCTCCAGTACTAACTGAGGACCCCAGTGCTTCTCACCCAACCTCATGCCAACCACCAATAGAGCTGGAACAAACTGAAAGACCTACCCACTGCATTACCTTTGGGCATATTACCTTTAGGAGGGCAGCGAGGGTGCTTGCCATCCTTACCAGGCCACTCCACATTTAGTGGGCCATAACAGTTAAATGTGTTTATCAGGCCAGCTAGAGGAGTCAAGCATAAAACACACAAGTCAATAAAACCACAAAGTTGATGATTAAAAACCCCCATGTTACCCATACGTCAACAAAAAGCCATGTACCTTCAGTAATGTCCCATGGAACTCCTCCAAGGAAAACCTTACAGGAATACACAGGGTTTTTGTAGTTTCTAGAAGGCAGCTGACCACTCCATGTGAAAGTAGCTTCATTAATGGCTGTTGTGAAGAGATAAGCAGCACTTAAATCTATACGTTGCATCTCTAACATGAATGCGCTAAACGGCAGAAAACCTTGAAGAGCCCTTTTACACCAAAAGAAACCTGGGAACTACACTGAACAATCACCTTGCATCTACACACTGCATTTAATCAGTCCACTGACCATAGAGGGCACTTGGTGCTAAGATTAGCCTGTAGTACACCTGTTTCTCTGCATACTTCATCCCCATTTCAACCTGCTCTTCAATGGTCAGGACACCCACAGAGCAGGTATGTTTTCGATAGTGGATTATTCTCAGCGCCACTTGAGTTTTGAAAATTGAAATTATACCTTGTGGATGCAGAGTCACAGACAAGCTGACCAGTTACTGTAGAGTTTGTGTTGGTCATCCTCTAATCCGTAAGGGGACAGACTGTTGGCCAGATATTTTTGGCTGGTGGAGTATTCATTCCAGCAGTGACATTGAGGGCTTTAAAAAACTAGCAGCCCTGTTGTACGAGATCCACTTGCACCAGCGTAACACCAACATCTCATTAGTGACACTACAGTGCTGAGTGTGATATGCCACCCACAATCATAAATGCTCCTTGGGGTCCAGACCACTGATGGGCAGGGAGAGAAACGCTGAATATGTATGTAGAGAAACAGGTGGACTACAGTCTATAATTGTAGAACTACAAAGTGCTCCTGTATGGTCAGTGGAGCTGAGACAATGGACAATGAGTAGATACAAGGGAGGTGTTCCTATTCCAGTGATCCTTCAATATATAAGCAAATAACAAATGAAACGTGTGGGGTTTTTGGCTGTGATCAGCATGACAAGTACACGTGACTATCTGCAGCAATCACACTGAATTTAGCTACAGCAACGGAGGAACTGAACAACCCCCAGGTCATGAAGCATCACCACTGTCCCCCATCAAAACAGGTGTAAACAGGCCAGTTCACAGGATAGCATCAAGGCTCCAAAAACCTTGAACAGAACTGGTTCAAGAACCAGACTTTTGGTAGAAAAGGGCCAACAATAACCTACATTTTCTCTTTACTCTAGTTTATAATCCCTAAAAAAAGGTAGTAAGACATACACGCAGCTTGTCTGTGGAGACGTGCCTCCCTTTCAATACTGAAAGGGCCATCAGGGGTCTCCAGCAGGTCCCAGTTGGGCCACACAGACGCTCCAGGCCAGCGGCGGGACAGGCTGCTGCTGCCGCCACTTGGGGTGGCACTGGGGGGAGGGGTCAGGGGAGAGAGGTCATGATCCATACGGGAACCCAAACCAAGCTTCAGAGGATCTTTTGGCAAATTGGACATGAGGAAGGGCACTGAGGGGGAGATCCTAAGAGATGACTGCAAAGAGGAAAACAAAGGACTAATTAAAAAATACTACACTGCAGTCAATTACACCAATGAGTCCGTTAAAGTCTAGAGTATGTGTTTGTCTGCAGTAATTATACTGAAAAATGGTGACTGAAATCACTCTGAGCATCTACAGATCAACGTGGAACCGTCAGTTTCCACATGTGGCACAATAAGTGAGAATGTTTCAAGGATAGAATCCCTACTCACCAGCAGGTCAGAAAGCTGATCTGAGCCAGAGCTAAAGCCACTAGTCTCCGAGTCTACGGGGCTGCTGGAGTGTGAGCCAAGCAAGGAGCGGGAGTTCAGGCGTGCCAAGGCTGGAAACTTCTCCAGGAAATCTGAAGGCCTACCACTGGACTCATTGGAGCTGAAGCCCTGAGGCTTGTTCAGATGACTTAGAGGGCTCCCCAGCATCCCCAGCACTGCAGAACAGAAAGCAAAATCAAGAACTTGACATATTAATGAAAAACAACTCTTAAATGGAACTGAAACTTGAGCTGAAAACAAACTTATTTCATCTTCCCCACATACTCAAAGCAGTCTGAAGGCTGCAAAAGTTCATTAACACTAACAGAAATAGACAGGTTATGTCCAAGTATGAGATCTATTGCTCAGCAGCTACACCAAGCTCTGACTCACTTTCCCAGCATGTTTTGAACTGCCTGCCATGAAAGCATGTAGTCATCAGCTCAAGATGGTATTAAACAGGACTAAGAAAGCAAGATATCTAATTGGATTCCTGGAATTATTAATGAGATCTAAAACAGCAAGTATTTCACTCTAAATGTTTACCACATCACAGTCAAAAAAGCCTTTTAATAAACAAAGAAAACAAGTATTTAAGAAAACCACTTACTAGAGGCATTGCTGTTTGTGGCTGACAGCTCAGAGTCCTGGCTGCTCCATGGTCTCTCCCAGCCGGATAAGCTAAGGGACTGCAGGCCCAGGCCCAGCTCATTGACATCAGGCAGACCCCTCGATGAGTCCTGGCCACCGTTCGGAAAAAGCATCCTGCTCCGGACTGCAGACAGGTCCGAGTCGGGACGTTCTGTCAACACAGTCCAGAATTAAAAGATAAAAGTATTTGTACACACTGCATCAGCCACAAAGGTATTACAAATCCACAGCTAAATCATAGCCTCTAGACCAAGTGAAACACTGATTCCCTCAAAGCTATCAAAATTAATCTGCAAGCTCAAACTGCATGAAGCTAATTCAGATGCCACGCAGTCCCCTGTGCAGACACGACCCACCCTGCATGTGACCCAGGCGCTGATGCCCTCGCACCCCCCTGCTAATGACATCAGCCTTCGGCTCCGGCTTTGCTGCCACACCAATGAATTCCTGTCAAATTCTGCCGCAGGCAAACAAGCAGAGTAGCCTTCTCCCCTCAAGGCCACTGAAGCTATGGCTGTTGTCCTTGACAGAGGCAGCAGAGGGAGAGAGAAGGGAGCTAGCTGCAGGCTGGAGAAAGGAGAGAAAACCCCGGAAAAAAAAGTCACAAGACTGGAGCAAGCAGAGGATGTCTGATCAGAGGAAAGAGGATGGGGCAGTCTGCACTGCTCCTATAAACTGGACGTCATCCAGCTGCTTGAGCCAGGCCTGATTCAGCACCCCCTGGCAACGTATCTGCTGCATGACATCGCATGACCAATGCAGCACTTGTGAAAGCAGCATGACTGCAGGGGAAAGAGCTACCCAAACAGAACCACAGCACGTTGGATGCATAAGAATTAAACTTCACTTACGAACGGCTGGCATGACACCAAATAAAAAACCCCACACATCACTAAACTCATTATAATCAATAACCAATTTCCTTTTTGTGAAATTGAGGTAAGAAATATTTAAAAGTTACATCCACCTGCAAACAGACCACTTTAAATTATGACAACACTACCTTCAATCTAAAGCAAACTAGAGCCACAAATTTACAGTTATGGGGCTTCCCAAACAAGTAGTCCAAACTAAATCCGAACTCTTGCCATTTGTGCAAATGCTATTAACACGTCATACTTCACAATGGCCACGTAAACCTGTTACATAGGTCTACAACAAATGTTTTTAACCTTCATTTCAATATACAGATTCTCAAAGAAAAATGGTCATGTTTCACCTGAGAGGCTTTTAATTCAAGTGCCCTTTTAATAAAATTATGTTTAAGCAGACCAGAGAGACACCCACACTAAGACAAGACTGAACACATCTTCACGCTCCATTTGGTTATAACAGTCACTGACTCAGACATTGGGAAATCTACCTATTAACGAGTCTCGCTTTGTCTTGGCACTTGGAGTGGTGCAGACCCCAGTGAGGTCCAGAGAGTTGCCCAGCATGGTGTTCATTCTGCGGAAGATGTCTGCATTGCTGCATGTGGACAGGGCAGGAGTGTCTGAATCCCAACGATTAAGGGCTCTAGGATTGTCCCTCTGAAAGAACACAGGAGCATGGTTGAGAACACTTCTAATGGAAAGTTTTTTTTTAAACCCAAACTGTGCCATGACCAAACACGGAGCCTAATTTGGCAGAGACCTGTAGAAGCATGTTTTTAGAACTGAGGCCTGAACACTGAATGTAAATGCGCCCATTGAAGCTCTACACCAGTGTAACGCTGGATAGAAAAGGGACAGAGAAAAACAGAACTAGAGACACAAGAAAATTAGTCACAAAGATAATGAGAGGAAAAAAAACAGCGCGTTTGAAAAAGAACCTACTGCGCTCTAGGACTTTTTCCTACTGTTAAAGCACGACAAGGGTAGGCCCAAATTTGACCATAAATGTAGGCCTTTCCTGAGTTACAGGGGATATTTACGACGGTATCATTTTAAGAAACGGAGAACTACACCTTTACTGGCATTTAACATGGCGCCAGGAACACAACCAGTGTCACAGACAAAAAGACGGTGCCGTTCTGGAATGGGAAGCCGTAGACAAAACAATACAGAGCGAGGAGGGGGGGAAAAAACTCACCAGAGAAAACGCCATGGTAGAATTCTTAACAGAATGATCTAAAACACCACCAAACTCTCCCCCCTCAGTTCTACTTAAGCCCTTTGACCGAGCATTAACTATCATTCAGGACATCTGCTACAATCGCTGCGACCTGACCAATCACAGCCCGCTGCCAATTTAACTGAGAAGAAGGAGCTCGTGGAGGGAGAACTCTGCTTCAGAGGCGTTTATCGACACTTCAATGTCCATTAATGTTCAAAAATGAATTGTCACATTCCCTTATTCCCATATTCATTCATTCATTCATTATCTGTAACCCTTATCCAATTCAGGGTCGCGGTGGGTCCAGAGCCTACCTGGAATCATTGGGCGCAAGGCAGGAATACACCCTGGAGGGGGCGCCAGTCCTTCACAGGGCACTTATTCCCATATGAAGAAGTTAATTTCAAAATATATTGTATCAGTGCTGTGGTCAGATCCATTAGAGCCTAGTCCAAGCTGAGACTGGGACACAACGTTTGAGTCCAGATTAAGACCAGGACACTGTCTGGGTCTTGAATCCCGGTCCTAGACTATGTCATTCTTTCAGTTTAATGTATTGTTGGTTTTAAATGACAGTAGATAATATTCTGTTTTTAAATAATGTTGAGATTCACTGCACTCAGTTGGTTGTGATTTCCTAGTCCACGTAAACCAAGGCTAAGATTATATGTTTACATTCTTGAGACTCATGTATCACAAATCACTGTATACAATGTTAAATAGCAATAATCAATTAGCCACATAGCTATGTATAAAATCCATTACTAGCAATGAACTCAGTCAAACCACACACACATTTCTGCACCTTGTAACGCAGTCATTCATTCATCTTCTGTAACTGCTTTACCCTGTTGTGGGTCATGGTGTGTCTGGAACCTACCTGGAATCCAAGGTCACAAGGAAGGAACACAATGGACAGGGCATCAGTCCATTGCATACTCCCACCTATGAACAGTTTTACACTGTTAATACGTCATGTGTTTTTGTACTATGGGAGGCTGGGACGAAACCAGAGCAGCCGAACCAAACACCTCAGTGTGACCTGAACCCGTTTGTGGGACTTTGGAGCTGTGGCATGGACGCCCACCTTGGTGGTCCAAAAATACCTTCCCTTACAGTGAGTATGAGTTCTGTTGTGGTTGAGTGAGAAATTAAGATGCATTTAAATAGCTCTAATCATTTTTACAGGTTACATGCAAAGGCCCATCAGTGTAACCCTCATTTTTAGAGCTGTTTTTCTCCTCAAAGTTCACTAGAGGGCATACTCTTCTCTGTTTCTGTACAAGTGAAACCTAACAGGGGATTTTACTCTTCTTACTAAACTTTTGCAGGATTCTTCAGTGCTTTCCCCAAATTCCATGCTTAATCCACCCCAGGGTCACCATCTCAACATTGTCTGCTTCTCATGTTCTTGGGCAAAATCAGACTCTAAGTCAAAATACCCAACCTTGGAGCAGAAGAGGACCACAAAACTGGGAAAGTTGAAGGCGTTGATGGCCCAAGAGCTTTTAACTGCCTTAGGGTTATACAATATAAACTCAGTGTAGGTTTGTAGCTAATTGTTTTATTCAAACTATTAAAATTAACTGTTGCCAATGACCCATATCCTGTTTGTCTCAGATCACTTTGAAAAACCAGTTAAATATAAATGTCCTTGTGAATGAGTGGGCTAAAGCTCCGTAGGCTGCCAAGGTGGACATGTGCATTGGTTTTTGTGACCTCAACCGTGAAAACAGGTTGTCTTTGCAGCTTAGCATCCATAGTTGAAATTAATGTTCCAATGTTAACACTCAGAGGTTTAAGCGTCAGACACAATAAGAAAGAAATGCCAGACAAATGCATTAACATGTTTTTAATACTGTATCTTTTTTTGTCCTTTTTTTTTTTTAAACACAAACACTTTACAAATAAATTTCTAATGTCAGTATTAACCATTAATATAATCCACATTAAAACCCCTTCATGCATTGTTTTTAAACACGTTATTCAGCTTACAACCTTAATGGCAATCTAATGTTAACAGTCAAATCTACCACGTTAGGCTCATGTCTGTATGACAATAAAAAACATACAGTTCATCTGCCACTGCTATACAGGTCCCAGCATCAAAAAAAATCTGAAAATAACAAAAAAAAGTTAATAAATTATACAGAGCATTTATTTAATTGCACAAATACATTTCTCCCCATATGGCCTATATGTACTACTACATGGATTGTCTTCTGCTTTGGCGAGGCCAAGCGTCACACAGGAACACAATTATTGGGGGGGGTTATATTAACAAAACAAAAACAAAACAAAGAGGGTGGGTGAGGAGTCATTTTCCAGGTTTGCACAAGGTGTTGGGTACTCACCTAATGCCTCAAAACAGAGTCAGTCACTACTACACATTAACAGACCAAGCTACTAAAGACAAAATGATACCCAGTCAAGGAGGAATACACACATTACAAGGGCGCACAGAAGAGCACTTCTAGTTCATGCCAAAACATATTATGATGTGTATCAGCTTATTGGCTCAGACCTTGTAAACTCAGACAAATTAAATGGGGGAGAGGAAAAGAGGGAGAAAAAAAAACAAACAAACAAAAAAGCAACCTCCATTTCAAACTTAATTATATAAATTCCTCTTTCAAAAATATTCCATAAAAGAACTCTAACGCAAGTCCTTCTGTGGCTGTAGCAGAGCCATCCATTTAGCACACAACTGACAAGATATATTTCAGCATTGTTCAGCACCTTGCTTCAAACTTTTCCAAAACTAGTAGACATCCATGTTTCTGAACTCCAAAATTAGTGGGACTGGATTAACTTGTAGTGGGTTCCCTTCATCTGAAGTGGACACCGTCTTTCAGATCTGCAGGGAAAGCAAGAAAGAAGTGTGCTTAATTTTTCCTTAAAAAATAATAACAAGCAAAATGAATAAGTGTGGAGGACATACATTGCGTTTAACAGAACTGCCTTGATTTCCATCCAGGCTGGGATGACTCAGAAGTAGATGGATACCAACGCATCTAAACAGAAGATAAAATGTATTTATGATGGGACTCTGCTTCCAATAACTACCTGGTTTATTATTTAAAAACAGGCTATTCATTGTCAAGCTAGTTTTATAATCTATATATTCATATGTACACCAAGGGGTGTGCAACAACAATATTTTAGTTTTTAACTTACAAATATGCTTTAATCTGAAAAAAAAAAAAAAAAAAACTCTGCCCTTTTTACTGCATGCCCCTGGACATAGAGGATGTAGGGTTGGTTTCCCAGAGAGGGATCAGGCCTAGTCCCGGAGTACACCCCATTTTGAATTCTGGTTTTAATTGAAAGACGTAGTCTAGGACTAATCCCAGTCTAGGAAAGCATCTCAGTGTTTAAAAATTCTAGTAATGACAGAATTTACATTTTAAAATATTTGTCTAAAGCAGCAGTGCTTATGCTGATTCAAACTTCAATTTCAGATTAACCCAAACGATAGGGTGCATATTGTGCATTAACATTGAGAAATTCTTTAAAGCTGGCTGAATTAAAAAAATAAATCAAATAAATAAATCCCCTCTCCATGCCATTAGAGAAAAAGATTGTTCAGAGTTTGACAAAACAACACTAACCAAAATGCATCTAGTACAAAATGGCTTGGGAATTGTGAAGCCACAGTCGATTACATCATTCTGTTTAAGAGAATGCTTTATATTTCAATAGGAAAGCCCCACCAAACCGTCCAGCCATTAACAGTAGATATTCCACAAAGCAGGACTTGTTTAGCTAAATAATTTTAGCCAGAAGTCAAGCCCATCCAATAGGAAAAGAGCTGATGGAGATACCTATTAAACAGTTCTCACTTTGAGTTTAAGTTATCTAGCTAACTGAGAAATGCTGCTTGGTGAAATAACACCCCCCTCCCACACACACCAGTTAAAGCAACATAATCACAAGCCATTTTTGAATTAACTGAAAACCAAATTTGGCTTGAACGCCAAGACAGACATTTAACAGAAGATAAACTGTCCACTGGCCATTTCCACACAGCACACCATGCCCTAGCAACACACTGACGCATGCTAAGTTCAGCTCTTGTATGAGTGCATATTGACCTGAGAACCCTTTTCTCTGAAAGCATCAAGTCACACTCAAACTGAGCCTCAACACCCAGTGGACCAACACGTCCAGCACTGGACCAAGGTGAGAACCAGAAGGGTACCGCTGAGAGTTTAATGCACCACTATAGAGCTCTTAGTGAAGGCAGTGAAGGTGTAACAGCCAGCAGGCCTCTGCATAGCAACAAAAACAATATGGTATAGAGCGAGGCTTTGATTCATTAGCAGGAGAAGAATTAGAAAGATCAATCCCTGAGAGGAAAATGCAGTGGGATCCAAGGACTGAAACGTTACAATGTGGGGAATCATTACCATTGGTTCATTCACTATTTGAAAGTTATATTAATTTAGAAAAAAAACTGGCTCAGATTTTTCAGCAAATCCACCTGACCTTGGCCTGTTCTCTGATTAACTAAAGTGTTTGTGTAAATCTCACCTGGGCATGGAGCGCTGCTGCAGCAGCTGCTGCTGCAGGGTAAGTGAAGGCAGTGTGGGGCAACCCAGGGCTCAGCTCTGCTGTGTACAGGGGGTAAGGAGACCAGGCCTCAGGGGAGGCAGGTATCAGTGCTGCCCCTGTCAGGTCATCTGAGGAAGCAAATCAAATCAAACATATACCCACAAGGGCCTATTGGGCTGGACAACAGCTTTATTACAGCTAGGGTCATATCAACCACAAATGCTAGGAGCAAGTTAGTTAGGCAACAGTAAAGAAAGAGTGGAGTCAGAAATACTACAAGTTGATTCTCAAAACGGCAGAAAAAGCTTAACGTGGAGTGGAAATGTTGAATTTTGAATGTGTGTAGAATTTATTAAAAAAATAAATAAAAAATTGAAGCCGCATTTTGTTCCAGTAACGCATGCATGTGGAAGTGAATTAGTCTGTTCTTTTGCTATGAGCGACAGTTCTACACATGCCTAAAAAGAGTGTCCATCTCTGCAGAGTGAAAGCTACAATGTGGCCGTACACTTACATGGGTCCCGTGCTATGAAGTGTGCTCCTAGAGCTGGGTGGATATTTGTGGGGTTCGGAGTGCCCATCAGCTTACTCTTTGCCATCTTCGTGTTGGCTTTAGCAAACTCTAACCGGAGGGTCTGCGGGTTTTCAGGGTCAAATCGAACCCCCTGGAGACACAAGGTGGGGGGATACAGTAATAGGAGTGGGCTGTGCCTGATAGTCTGGAAGAAATGTGCAAGTGTGTGCACTAAGCTGGTGCCCACATGCAGGTGAATAAGCCTACGTGACGTCACAGTAAAGCTTGCAGTGGTCTAAACACATTACTATCATGTACTAGGGGTGTAGTGATAATCATCTCATACATTTTAATTCTGAGGTCAGTATTAGATTAGAAAAAGAAATAATAAAATTACGGCAGAGTCAATGTCGTTTTAGTGTAAACATGTGCCTCATGCCCCTCCAACATTTACTTTACTCTGACAGGAGTGGGCAAAACTGCAGAAATTTAATTGGATTCTTTGATACAAGATTAATACAGTTTTATTTAAAATACTGTATTGCAGTAAATAATTAAGTGCCCAGTTAGTTCTCATTTAAAGAATGCTTACAGCACGCCCAAGAGATGAACACTGATGTAATTAATATAAAACCAGTCAAGTTGCCGATCCATAATTTTATAAATCTATGAATTAGGGCAATTGAGACGGGCTTGGCGGTGGTGAAGTGATAAAAATGACAAAATCATTACACCCTTAGACACTTCCTGTTGGTAAAACCTACTAGTTTTTCTATAGCAAAATGTGTGTTCAGCATTGGGCCAAGATGACTCACAGCCAGTGAATCTCTGGCAGAATTAGTTGAATGAGAATACAATGAGTGTACAATTTTATCAAAAGACTCTCCCTTAAATTAACTTGCACTATTTCTATTGGTCCACTGATTATGAAGTAGTCACACAACATAAGAGGAACAACATCTGACCATATACTCCATGTTAAATTTGCTAAACAGAACAGAGCATCAAGGGTTGCAGTATTTAAACCATTGGCTTAACATGGACACTCCAATTAAAACAATGTATATATTTAAAAAAATAAATCTCAATCCCTACTGTGCATCATTTGACAGGTCATCAATAATTCAGGCCATTTGTTACAGATGGCTAGACGCTTACATTTAATGCATTTTTCGCCGCTTCAGCACCAGACCGACTGTCAAAGGTCACAAAACCGACAGGCTGGAAGAGAAGGAACAGTGAAAGGCAAAATTTGGCTTTATGATTTTACTTTGAGGCTAGAGGGATAGTTAACATCAAAATACTACCCCAATATCTTGGAGGGATGTATACAAAAAAAATAAATGACCATAATATTCTTTTCAGCATTGATCATATACCATAAATTTACATTGTAGCATCCGTCAGCTAAGATATATACCACGATCTCACCTGCTTTGATGTTAACTTAATCAGTGAACCTTCATAGCCCTGAAAAGAAAAAAAGAAATCCAATTAGGGGCCATGAAGTCACATGCTTTCAGATTTGGGGGGGGAGAAGAAAAAAAAAAATCCCTCTGGCATTCCCATAGAAAAAAGGGGGGGGTTAAATAGTAACTTTTAAAAGATTCCTACAAATTACTACATTTATTACAATATAAAAGTTACTTCCAGGCATTGTGAAATTTAACTTAATGGTTCAAGACAAATGTGGATGCACTACTCACAGGATAAAGAAATGAACTCATGTATTCCGGCCTTGCCGTGTCAATTAATTCTCAGCACATTAGCGAACGCAACTCAATAACAAATGACAAAGCCACTGCAAGTATCAGTCCTGTAGTTATTGGGAAATAAATGGGTAGAACACGTCATCTTCAAACGTCTTACCTTAAATGGTCTAAACAACAGATAAAGCTCCCTGGGCTTGATATCTGTCGGCAGGCCACTGACAAACAGCGTTCTAACCTACGGAGAAACGGTGGGACATCTATAAATGACATTGTTACTCAAAGGTGGAGAGGTAAGCTATTATTTAAAACAACCAACAATTCAAATGACTTGTCATTTCTGTTTTTTTACCACACACAAATCTCCAATATTTACTTAACAATAAGTTGAAGCTGTGTTGTGCACAGAACGTAGGTATTGGTTCGCTTCTGATTTACTATATAAAGGTTCTGGGTTAAGTAAATATTATCACTTTATATTAGTATTTTACCATGAAAGGTAATTTGTCAGCTCTATAAACGGGCTAATTTAGTCTGCTCCTGCCAGTAAGCTTACTATAAACAAGTTTGTTTTAAACGCACTATAGAATTTGTGTTAAGTGGACTGCTGGGTACCTTTACAGCTTTTCTGGGAACCCTCTTAAAACCATATCATATCCACTGAACCTCTAGCATGCTTTCTTTAAAATGGGAACGCAGTTTTCCTATCGCTCTTTAGTTTAAAAATAAATAAATAAAAAATAAAAGCCACAAGACGGAGGCCTACGTCTGCTTCACAGGCTGCAAAGGAGAGGCCGCTTCATTCCACTGGTCAAAGAAATAAACAAAAATGTGCAAACATCCACTTGTTTGAGCTTAGTGGGAGGCTCTGAGCTACAATGGACTGCGAGTGGAACAGCAACAGACAACAGCGCTCAGCAGGACAGCATTTCCTTCCTCTGCTCCACAGAGCAGGACACAGCAAAGCTCTAGAAGTGGACACAGCTCCACCACACCTCTCCTGGACCTTAAACCCTGTTCTGACAAGTTTGCAATTGTTTTAAAACACATTAGAGATGTCCAAATCAAGGCAAATCCTGGTGGAAGTAGCAGTTGTAGACTATTGTTTCAGAATTTAAGTTAAGTGTATGGTCTATGGATACATTGGCTACTTAAATATATATTTAAATATTGGAACACCAAATTTCATTTAAATATTTAATATGAAAACAAAAGTTGAAAAAAAAAAAAAAACCCAAGAAATATGAAACATGTAGCTAGCAACATTAACAAAAACAGCTTAACGAGTAAATGGTTACTTTTCAATTAGTGGCTCTGAACATATTAAAATATGTATTTCCAAAATGGATGGTGACGGATAAAGGGGTTGTTTTCACATAAATGTAAGCAGCTGGTGTTTCAAAGTTGTTCTGAAATGGAAAGGGGGGGGGGGGGTGTTAAAGAGACATTTTGGACATTAAGAGTTCTTATTCTGACAGGTGGCAATAATATTTTTAAATAATGTGGTTATTTCACTCAGCAGTTTTACACTTAAAAAACGTCCTTAATATTTGTGGAACCTCACCAGAAATTTCAAACACCAGTTTTACCCACACATCCCCTTTAAACTAAAAAATAAATAAAATTAAAAATACCCCTCACACACATCTGAAGCAGCCTCTTTATTAAGTTCTCTTCTTAACACAAAGCTAAATTAAATACTTCGATGCCTCAGGTGTGAACACCAGCTGAATTTACTTTTAAATAAGTGCAGCGGAATATTGTGAAAATTTAACTTTACAAAAAAATAAATTTTAAAAAGCCGCTCAGTTTCTGCGAGGAAAAATAAAAATAAAACACTTAACACAGGAAAAGATTAGGTAAAAGATGCTGTAGCCTTTGCGTGTGTGAGGATAAATATATATATATATAGATATATAATAAAAACGGCAAATATATTTGGGGATTAACGTTCACTTAAACCCGAGATAACTCACCTCCTCTTCAAGGGAGACGTTGTTGTTTGGCTCCGAGTCAGACTTGACACTCATGGTGAAAGTAAAGCCCGAAAAAAAGAACCAAAAAAAGCAAGAAAAACTCTCCTGTTTCCGTTGAAGTCCAAATAAGTGCCGCCTGTTGAGAGCTCTGTGCCCGGGTGAGGACGGTGGAAGAGTGCTCGGATCCACAACAGTTCAACGAAGCCCTGGAGGAGCGGCAGGTGAAGGAATGAAGAAGCGGTGAGAGGTGAAGCCTGTGTTGGAAGGTGCTCCTGGTGTTGGAGAAGGAGGAGGTGGTGGTGGTGGAGAAGGTGGTGGGTGTGTGGAGGGAAACCAGTGTACTGTGAAGATGAGACAGTGTAAATGGTGGAGTTCCCACTTTTCCTCACATCTACTCTGTTTTAAACTTTCAAGCTTTAATAGAGAAATGGAACATAAAGGGGAAGCCGTGCCATCACTACACTCCGCTCCAATCAGGTCATCAGACTAAACAAGAGTTCACTCTAGTAATCAGGCCTCAGAAAGGCTGCAGCTGGTGACAAGAACACGCCCCTTTATCACTGTCATCGCGTCACAGCGCCATCCGCCAATCAGAGTGCAGGATCCAATTTCATCGTCCACTTTGATTGGTCACAGTGATGTTAGGGGGATTAACAAGAAACACAATGAGAAAGAAACACTGTCCACTAAGAAGTACAGACAAAAGTATAATTAATTGGGCATTTACTGTGTACTCTCTCAGTGATTTCGTCAAAAATTACTACACAAAAATTACTTCGTCAAAAAACTACACAAAAACAAATAGATTTAATGTTGCCTTAGCTTGCTAATGAGTGGTGTGGAAAATTATTATATACATTAGCACATACATTAGCAGACTGAAAAAGTATGAATAAATAAATAAATAAATAAATAGTTAAAGTCATAGTCTGTGTCACAGGTTGTGACTTTTTGCAAAAATTGGGGATCCTGCATCATTTCTGTTTGCGTCCATCAACATTAAGTTAAAAAAGACTGAGCACCTCACACCAAATGAGCGAGACAGAAATTCGTCTGTGACATTGATATAGCTTGGGAATTAACTTGTTTTTGTATTATTTAATTGCAGTACAGCTGTAATTAGCATTTGCTGTATTACTGAATGTGGTCAAAGGTTTAATAACATCACTCAGTTCCAATGCACACACATTTGGTAAAATTTAAGGTGCAAAATGTACAAAATCTCTCTTAGAAATTGAATAAAAATAGAATAAAAATGGGCCCTCATTATTGTAAACCAAATAATAAACAAAAGGCTGTAATGTTTAAAGTAGTTTTGAGCTAGAGTTTAGATGATGAACTACACTTCAAGCTAAATTTTTGGTAGTTCTGCCCTGCTTCACAGGGATGTGCCTTATTTTGGTTTAGTCAGAATGACTGTGCAATGAAAGGCACACTGTTTCCTGACATTGTGTGGTAACACAATCAGAGTTTGGGCTGAAATAGTTCAGGGCATTGGTCTTTCTATGGTATTTGGCTTAATGTTGTTCTTTTCTAAATTAATTTTAGTTAAATTTAAGTTTCAGTGCACGTGGGTGTATCCAGAAGGTGGTATTCATGATCACGTTTTTCATGGGAGCTCTGGTTCTTGGAAACAAGCTTAAAATGAGATTGGTGGCATTTGTTTATCAATAATGAATAGAGTAAAATTAAAATATTCTATTCTATGGTTTTAAATATTAAAATGGTTTTAACTTAATTACATGATCACTAAAAAAGGGCTTTAAATAAGTTTACATCATGTAATGATTAGAGGGGAATTTGGGGTTGCAACACATCCCCTCTTCTCTAAACAGTTATTTCCTATTTCTAGATAATAACTGTTTAGCTTTTGCCATTTATTTCGCCTATACAGGTGCTAGACTAGCCAGTGCCCTCCTCAGTTTATACATGTGTTTTCATGCACATTCATTAAAGGAAAATGCTTTAGATTCTTTACTACTTGTGCAAGGTTTAAAAATAAACGGTACCACCTAAAGCCAAAGATAATCATGAGTTTATAGATAGCATTATCAGTGTTGAGTTCTTGAAAATGACATGAGAACTGATTGAGTGAGTGGAGTTGACCTGGCAGAGAGAAAGGGACTGGGATTTGTAGAACACTAGGATAGCAAAGTGACACTGTATGAGGTGTAACAGCTGACAAAAGCCAGTTATTTTATAAACTTTCTCATTTAATTTCTTAGGTTTAGACCATTTATTTATAAGATTGTATTCACAATCATTCATTCTTAAGTCATTAAGTCTAATAACTAATGCCTTTTCAGTCCTGAACTCAGAATAGCTCCTAGCTTCATTAGTGTTTATCTTGTACAAAGCAAACCTTTGACAACCAGTCATTTACAGCCAATTACTAACACGCTCATTTGAATTCAGGTTTACCAAAGAGGCACCACAATTCAGCTGCGTCCTTCATCATCAGTCGAAGTATTTACAGTGTACACTGTACGCTGTTGGAAGAACTTTCGTTTCCTGTTGTCTCCTTGTTGCCGGTGCTGAATCCCCTACACACAAAGGCCACAGAGTGAGGCCAGAACCCTGTGATGAGGCCTTCATGTTTTATACGAGAAGAGCAGGCCCATTGTCCCAAAAGCCACCTCGCTCTGCACTCCTCCACTCTCCGCCTCACTGAACCCATCCCATCACATCACCATCACAGAGCTCCAGAGCACTTAGCTTGTGTTCCTAGTGTCCTCTGTGCCTCAGTGCACATCCACCATCCACCGCAACTTTTCCCATCTTCAGTCTACATCAAGAAGCACATCTCCGCAGCCTCCGTTACTGTGGTTGTATATTGTGAAAGTTGTTCAAAGGAAAAATACATTTTGGAGGTTATGTTTTTATTTTTAAATGTAGCTGTTTCATATCTTACACTTCATTTCATTCACTGCATTTAAATACCTCATTCTAGGAAAAAACTTCACTTATTATGGGATTATCACATTATGTGAAGTTTTTAAAGCCAAACCAGCAAGGAGGGGTTATGTTATCTGATGCTGCTTTAGAAATTTAATGATTGTCTGGATATACAGGGCTTTATGGGAAAACATACACTGGTATGGAAATATACCATTATTTAAAGATTATTTGTAAACATTTTGAACTTCTTTAGACCCTTTACAAATAGTTTTTAAGGAACCAAAAGAGTTCTTCAATGGCATCACTCCTAAGAACAGTTTGGAATGTGTGTATGACTGTTTCATGGTCACACACACAGGTCTTCAAGAACTGGCTACTATTTTGCAAAGTGCTGTTGTGCTATTACGGCTTACACCAAATGACCAGTACACACAAATGTGCACTCCTCCAATCCTTCACTCATACGCTACAACACATGATGTACAGCTGAGATCTGGATTGAGATCCTTGTTTGGATTAGCCTCGCCTACCGTTAGCCTGTCATTCATGAGTGAGGCCACACAAACACCTCTGACGGGTCACTGGAGTTCACTGCTACACTCTCAGGGACACATTTCTCCCCCTTGACCAATAAAAATAAGACCAGTGCCAGAATTAGACTGTGCTTATTGTTGATTTGTAGCCCAATAAAACAAACAGAAACTGAAATATGATACGCAGTGTTTGGAACAATACCTGCCTTTTTTCTCTTAAATTTCATGGGAATCTGTTAAAAAAGATGCAGAAGAGACTAGATCATGTTGTAATAATAATGTCTTCCTTCCTCCTCTTTCTGATAAAGTACAGACAAACCAGAGCTAAAAGGGCAGTGTGATGTTTTTAAGACAGAAGTGATGTGTATCACTTAGTAATTCCTGCTAAGGAAACCACGTACGGCAACATCTTTCCCAAAACATGGCTTAGTCTTGGTTTAAAGGCCTACGTCTCAGTATTCTCCATTTGAGAGTTAATTTGTTTTCACATCCTCCCTCATATTTTCTCTACTGAGCCCCAGTTTCCTGTTTAGATGTGAAGAATGGAAATAAAAGGTTATGTTACTAAAGAAAAGGGCAACACATTCCCAGAGCGACGGGGTCAGTAATAACAAACGAAGCTATAAAAAAGAACTTGTTGTGACTTTGCTTAAAACAGTCGATTATGCCACTGTTGCCTAATTATGTGAAACTTTTAAGCTACCATCTCGTTGATTATAAATTAAAATACCTCTTTCTGTAGAACGTACAGATTTTGAATGATTTCCTGTGGTGAGGCCAAAGTGGTCACAATGAATGACACTAATACATCTGGCTTCTCAAAGCAGTTATTCTAATATTGATGCTGGGCCACGCTGAGAGATGGAAAATCATGATTAGTTGGGTTTCCATCTGCATAGAAGAAATAATTTCAGACAGTGGACAAATGTATAGGCACCTTCTTAAACCCGAATGTGGGCCTGTGATATCTTTGTTGTATATGATTTTTGTTGTACATGATTTTTATATCATAAAAAACTCCAAGTAAAAGCCTAAAGTCATGAGCTTTCTTGCTTCTTAGCAATAATTTCAAACATCTCAAGGTAGTTTGTCCTCTCCTCCAATGCAATAAGAGCCTCTATTCTAGATGCTACGAAACTGCAGTACGTTTTTAATGGCATTTATAAAGCTCCTCCTAAAGGTATTGGATGGTTCCCCATCACTCCAGAAAATGCAGTTCTGATCCACAGCACAATGCAGGTGGGGATTTATAATCCTCCAGCTCACACTTGGCACTGGGCATGGTGACACTGTTCCAGAACGTCCTATTTTGTGTTATGCTTTACTATGGAGGTTGTATAAGCCTTGTGTGCATCACTGAACATGTTGGATATTGGTTTTACCTTGAAGTATCTGAATAAACTCATTAGAAGTGGTGTCTACACATATATCTAGATCCTGAGCATTTGAGTCTTACAAGAGTCAGTATGAAGGCCCAACTCCTTCATCAGCTGGTTCTATAAGGGTTCTTTGGTAAATAAAATGGTTTTATATAGAATCAAGAAGAACATTTTGCCTGATTAAAGGGTTCTTTGCATCATGAAAGGGTTCTTTAGATTAAGAAAAATGTGCTCTAGATGGTTCTATATAACACCTTTTAGAAAAGGCTTCTATATGGCACCAAAAAGGGTTCTTTTATTGTAACAACGTCAAGTTTGTTACAACAGAGGAACCATTTTCTAAAAGGTGCTATATAGAACCAGCCATAACTCATTCTCCATCAATCTGAAGAACCCTTTCATGATGCAAAGAACCTTTAATCATGCAAAACGTTCTTCAAATGTTCAGGTTTCTGTATCGAACCATTGCCTTTAATAAAGAACCCTTGCAGAAGCCTAATTTTTAAGTCTGAAACCTATATTTAAGACTGAAACCTACTTTTGTCCTAGAACAGAGAGTGACTGTTATTCTAGATTGCTGCCACCCCACTACACCAGACGTGCAAAGCAGGACCTGCAAAACAGAACAATGTCAGTGAAGAAGAAGTAATCTCATCAAATATTGAACAGAACTTTTGAGATTGACTCAATGATGCATGGGGCTGCCAAAGCCTGGAGCATCTACATTACTGAATTTAACTGGGGCACAGAACTTCACACTGATGATAAGAGCACACCTTTAAAAGCACATTCTTTAAAATTGAGAGCACTAAAACATTCTTTATAGTAAGTCTGTAGAATAACTCTTTTTATAACTCTCCTCACAGACAGTCACCCGGAGGAAACCCACACAGACACAGAGAGAACACACCACACTCCTCACAGACAGTCACCCGGAGGAAACCCACACAGACACAGAGAGAACACACCACACTCCTCACAGACAGTCACCCGGAGGAAACCCACACAGACACAGGGAAAACACACAACACTCCTTACAGACAGTCACCCGGAGGAAACCCATGCAGACACAGGGAGAACACACCACACTCCTCACAGACAGTCACCCGGAGGAAACCCACGCGGACACAGGGAAAACACACAACACTCCTCACAGACAGTCACCCGGAGGAAACCCACGCGGACACAGGGAAAACACACCACACTCCTCACAGACAGTCACCCGGAGGAAACCCACGCGGATACAGGGAGAACACACCACACTCCTCACAGACAGTCAGGAGGAAACCCGCGCAGACAGATTAATTAAAATTAATTCAATGAAATAAAAAAAAAAATAATAATAATTGTCCCTCTAATTTTCCTCAGTAACTTTGTTCATTCTGTTAACTGTGAAATTGTAACTCTGCATTGAGCAACGAGAAACAGCATTTCTAAGACACTACAAAAACGGCTTAACATTTTTTGTAAAATGTGAAGATACTTACCAAACAAAAGGTTTCTAATAGTACCTTCAACTAAATAACAATGCATGGATTTCTAATTTATATTAATCTTTTTGTATGAGCTCTCGATGAAACGTCAGTCTTTCAGTAAGTTCATTCGTTCTCAGGTCAGGCCAATTGTATTTTAACTGAATTGTAACTCATTCTGTGATTCTTTCACAGTGGAGCTGCTCCAAATGTTTTTCTTTTTACATAAACGTCCAGTATTGAAGGAGGAACATGATAAAGAGTTCCAGCCTGCACGAGGACTAGCAGGTCAGGGCACTGACCTGTTGTCCATCACCTCAAGCAAGGTTTGCCTCAACCACTAAGAAAAATGAATATTTCATACAGACCCTCCCCCTTGAGTAGTACTGTCGGACCCGGTTTCGTTCTATAGTTGCACACCAGGCTTTCTGGGCTCTTAAGAGTATGCTGCAGTTTGCATAATTCAGAGACCACATGCTGTGGCTCTCTCCTCTCTCTTTTAATAAAGGGGTAGGCCAGCTGGGATGGTGGGTGTAACTAAAATCTAAGTGGAAAGCAATGGCATGGCTCTAAACTTACATATCTAGACGAAGATGTACTAACACTTCTATATAACATCTGTGTAGCATCTTGCAGACATGGTGACCATCCTTATTAAAAGAGGGGGGAAAAATCATAAATCAGAGCTCAGCAAGGTCAGTTAGTGTGTCTTGCTGTGAAATGAGAGTCAAAAATGTGCAAAAAGAAGGATTCTGCTGTTGTTCTGAGTACAGTGGACTAGCTATCCCATAGTTCAGGAGTACTGGGATCTTGAGAAGCAGAGAATGCAACCAACGTGGACGTTTAACTGTAGAGTTCCTTAAAAGAAACCAACAAAAGCTGCAATAAGTTCAATTAAACAAACCGTTAAATAATTAAATACATGTTCGGAAATCAATACCTGCCCCATTCTTGTCTCAAAAAAGAAAGTAAACAAATGAAAACATGCTGATCATAACTGCTCTTCACATGTCTTCTGGTGTTTACATGGCTGTAGCTCTTTTTACTCATTCAGTGGTGAACGCAACATTCAAGAAACAAAAGACTCATTGACATTAGAATGATAAGAGCCAGAGCACACAGCAGCTGTGTCAGTAGACACGTCTGACAACATGCCCACTGGGGTCTACAGAGCCACAAGTGCCGTGATATCCAACTATGAAATAATTCAACATCTATATGTTTCCACTTCACTTTGTAAGTGAAGGTCACAATGATAAAAGCAGATGATGCCCTGGTGCTGAAAAAATACAGGTGTTACTGTAAAGAAAGAGGAATCTGTTATATTCATGATAGATGCACCTCTAATTTTTTTATCTAAAGAATGCAAAGACTTTTACAATGTCATACACTCAATATACGGACACCTAGTGTACCTTTTTACGCTCTCTATGGAAAATAAACTGGTTTAGACACTAAAATGCAATCTGAAGCTTTGTCTTGTGTGGATTGCACCTTATGGTAAAGATAAAAGTTTAAAAATATTGTTTCTTTTTGATCGTAAAATGAATGAATTCTCCCTTCAGGATTTTTGTACGTTGGGGTTAACAGGAAAAAAGAGTGTAAATGTAACATTTTGTGGCCAAACTATGACTTCAGATCATGAAAATCAAGAAGAGAGTCAGATGTGAGGAAAAGGATCTCTGGCATAAATCCTGCACATGGCTGGAGTGTTGCTCATCAGAACTGTGGGAGTCATGGTCCCCAGGGAGGCCTCCAAAACACAACAAGCCTTCTGCTGAGAATGTAAAATGAACTAATAACCCACCGTTATCCGACTCCTCTCTTAGCATAAGTCAACATGTGCCTTTCTCAGACAGGGTACATGCTCAGATTCATGTGCAGTGTTCATTAGTGTTACATTACATCTGCCCTCCTGACCAGGGCTTCTGTACACTTCAAAATAAAAGTTCTTAATTGCTAATCAAGAGCTTGGAGAAAAGATTTTTAAAGATATAGTAAAAACAGTAAGGATTCAGACTTTTTTCTGTACTTTCTCAAAAAAAAAAAACCAAAAAAAAAAACAACAACTCACGTATACAAATAATAGCTTTACATAAGCTAATGTATAAGTTAATGTAAAATTAATAATTCAAAGTGATTCTAGAATGTTTCCATTTGTCTATAAATCATGACATTTAGATACAACGTTAACTAAAGCCATTATTTTCATATAAAACATGTCAAAAATGAAGAGATTTTGGCCAGTGATATTAAATTAGTCTAGTTCAGAATAATTACTAAAAGCCCTAGAGGATTCAGATGACTGAGAGCTTTAACAACATTAATGGAGACATGATGGCAGATTAACCAGACAAAAATATATGTAATTGCATTATTAAATCAAATGATTCTTTTCTTTCCAAAACTCCTGAAATTTTGAATACAACAATTAAAAATACCTTTAAGCAAATAGTGAGTACTATTTTGATCTACAGTACTTTATATTATATCTTAGGGTGACCAGACGTCCTCTTTTACACGGACATGTCCTCTTTTTTAGACTTAAAAAATGTCCGGGCAGAATTTCACAAAGGTCCGGGATTTGTTTTTCTACCGCTTACATAGAACTTCGAGAAGCGCTTCGTTCACAAACTAGTCCCGCCCTCCCCTACTCCGATTGGTTCAGTTGAGTGAGAAGGGGGCGTGGTGAAGTAGCCTAAAATCTTCGGATTGGACGGTCTGACTGTAGCGCTACCGTTATTGGTCGATAACCTTCTCTGTAAACATTTAATTGGTCAGTCTGCACGTCAGTAGTCCCCCCCCCCCCCCAGTAGTCGTTTCACCATCTCAAAACTGGTCACCCTATTATATCTACATCATAAACATTCTGTCTACATTTTATTATAAATAAAATATACCTATATTTGCATAGCTTTCTTTTTTATAAGAGATAATGTGAATCCGAAAGCCCCAGGTGAGCAAGCAGAAGGCCCTTAAAATGGAGGTTATGTCACCTTTAACATGGTTCTGAACACTCACTCATCTCATGTACTTAAAACAATCTTTTGGGAACTATGAGTGGTTCTAATATGTCACTCCAAACGGTTTTTATTGACATCTGTATTTTGAAAGTGTCATATTTATTTGAAAAGACAATCAACCAGGCAGTGGTTAAACATGGCAGAGTAAAAAAGAGTCAAATATGTGAGCTCTGATTTCTCTCAAAGTTGAGTTGTGTTCACATGCTGAGATTTATTTGAAGCTCAGAGACAGAAGGGCAAGTATGTGTTAGTAGCAGAAAGAGTGAGAGTGAGCTATGGCTGGATATATATATATATATATATATATATCAGAAGAATTTTCCTATTAAGATTTAACAGAACATGTCCAAACGTATATAAGTAGTTATATAAGTACTTTTAAATAAGTAGAAAGTGAAAATAGATACAAGCTACAACAGCATACATCATGTATCATCATGCTCAGTACCAGGCATCTGCTAGAGAGGTACAGCAAACAGTTGAACACAATTTCTTTTTTATAAATGTCAGATTTCATTACACAAATATACTGGTAGTTAATTATATATTTTAGAAAATTTTCCACAATAACCCCAGACAAATTATCGCATAAAAGGAGTCATTTGAATAGAGTCCCTCTCCAGCTTCCTTAATAAAGTAATCCATCCTACAGCGTCTGCTTGTGTTTGGAGGGTGCTGGGAGGCTGTCATCCAAAGGGCTGATGCAGACCACCTGCCTTGGCCTTTCTCTGACCTCCTGCCGCCCCCACAGCTCTGGCATTCCACTACCTTCCCCTGCCATGTTTATCCTGAAGACGATTAGACAGCACTGCTATCAAATGCATGCCTCAGAACGGACCACCACTCCTCCATGCTTATTCTTCTGCTCTGAGAGAGAGAGAGAGAGAGAGAGAGAGAGAGAGAGAGAGAGAGAGAGAGAGAGAGAACATACCAGACCGGCTTCTCTTCTCTACTCCAACGTACTAAATGTCCAACTGCTAGAGCTGCCTTCTCATACAGCTTTTCTTTATTAATATTAATAATAATACAAATAAAGGCAACAATAAACAAAAACACTCATAATTACAGACAGTAATTGAATTATATATGAAAAGTAAGCCTAGAGGATGTTACTTTTAAGCTTTGAGAATATAAATATTTTTGGAGTATTCCAGAGCTTGGTTTCTGTATAAAAAGTAAGTGCACTAATTAAAACTGATTTATTTTACACTATATTAAGTTATTAAACATTAAGTTATTAAACATTTTGAAATTGAATGAATGCCTGAATACCAACGCATAAAGCAGCACAAGCTGATCGTGTAAAGTGGACACAGTGACTAAATTCCTTTTCGATTGTTTTAGGTGTAAATAAAAAAGATCAATGGGGGCCTGTTTTTAGCTGCGTTCTCCTAGAGAATTCACTGCCAAAACCATTCTCCCCCCTTCTGCCTCCTCACACAAACTTCAAACAATGAGCAACAGCAGCCTGATAACATAATTCACTCTCTGCTTGCTGAAGAATTTCTCTTGGAAAGTGGATGCATTTTCTGGGATTTGATTTATAAAGAATTGCAGTTTAAGATTGTAAATGTTTAAACAAAATATAAAGCTGACCTCATCATGACCAGGCCTCTAAGTCTAGAGGAAGAGCAGAAAGATATGTTCTGTTTCTTCACAAACAGCTGCTGCTATGCTACAATAGCTACTCTTTAAAATGTTAATATATATAGTTTCAAAAGGAATTCCCCATGCACTTCCCTATGTATGTTATTTTCATCACTGAAAACATTTAATTTGCATTAAAACAATATCTAACATTAAAGAATAAATATAGAAGACTATGGCAAATTTAACGCCATAAAATACTTTTGAAATAAAGGCTACAAACACATTGATTTATTACCATTGTTTTCTTGACCAATAAACAGCATAAATTAGCATGGCCTTGCTGTTGTTGTATGTCGGAGGAGGTCTGTTCAGATGAACAAGTTTCATGTGTGGTTTTACAGATGGTCACAGCTGACTCTAATCTGATTGCTCCATCTGAGATGCTTTATGCTGTATATAGCTGTAACAAATGGTCAGTTGCCATTAGAGGCCTGTTGCAATGGCCTTAGAGGGGAACTCCAGTGATTTTTTAAAAATAAATTTCAGCATATAACCACTCGGTGCAATATAAACACATTCTTTCATATTTTTATGATTAAAAACACTGAGTCAGAAAAGTGTACAATGGTAGTGACTGTAACCTGGTGTTGAAAGCCACACAGAAAATGATGCTGACATTTAGAAAAATTGGTGGATTTCCCAAATTTCCGTAATGATCAAACATTATTAAAGCTGTGAGGGTAGGATACCCTTCGATGGACTGGCACCATTTATAAGGTGCGTGCTTACCTCATGCCTGTTGACTCTGTGCAGGCTCTGGATCCATTCTGACCCTGAACACAATGAAACACCTACAGAAAAAGAATGAAAGGATTGTCAAGTTTTTGTCTTAGATATACAGCAAGGTTAAATATGCTATATTCAGTTCATCCATCCATTATCTGTAAGCGCTTATCCAATTCAGGGTCACGGTAGGTCCAGAGCCTACCTGGAATCACTGGGCGCAAGGTGGGAATACACCCTGGAGGGAGCGCCAGTCCTTCACAGGGCAACACACACACACATTTGAACACTTTTGAGTCGCCAATCCACCTACCAACGTGTGTTTTTGGACTGTGGGAGGAAACTGGAGCACCCAGAGGAAACCCACGCAGACACTGGGAGAACACACCAACTACTCACAGTCACCCGGAATGGGATTTGAACCCACAACCTCCAGGTCCTTGGAGCTGTGTGACTGCGACACTACCTGTTGCTCCACTGAGCCGCCCTATATTCAGTTCAATCGGTTAAACAGGGAGAATGAAAGAGGCATTCAACCAGTAGCTGGAGGTCTGGATGCAGTATATTATTTACGTAGGATGCTCAGTATTATATATAAATGAGGGAGTCTAAATTCTGGATTGTACAATTGAGATTTAACTGGGGATTATCAGGTTTAATATGCACTCTATAAAGTATTTTGGGTGATGCTACACAAGAAACAACTTTGGTTCAATCAAAAAACATATAACTAATTGTTTTTATAGGTGTGTGAAGGTGAAGAACTTTTAAAGGGTTTCAGAATTCATCTCTTGATCTCAAGGTTCTTTATTCCTATGTAACAGCAAAAAAATGGTTCTTTATGGAACCAAAATGGTTCTTCTGTGGCAATGCTCAAAGAACACTTTGTGGCACCTTTATTTTAAAAGAGTGAGTGTGCAAAAACAAAATCCATCAAACTGTGCTGGAATCATGCTCACTTTCACTTTAGAAAATCAACAGTAAGAAAAAACTTTTTTTTTCCATTGCTTCCAGTTTTGTCACATATTTATGACCTCTGAACCTGAGTGGGGACTTCAGAAGAGCACTTTTGGCAGCAAAGGAAGAATGAGGCTCTGTGTCTGCTGAATCATGTTTTACAGAACAGCCCCATCTGCTGTCCATTTTCACACATTTTACAAGTTTGTTTATACAGAGGCCTGCTACGTTTTAGATATTTCAAATGTATATTTCAAGTTCTAGTAGGGTGACCAGACGTCCTCTTTTACCCGGACATGTCCATTTTTTAAGACTTAAAAAAATGTCCGGGCGTAATTTCACAAACGTCCGTCCATTTTGTTTTTCTAGAGCTTACATAGAACTTCGAGAAGTTTCGTTCACAAACTAGTCCCGCCCTCCCCTACTCCGTTTGGTTCGCTTGAGTGAGAAGGGGGCGTGGGGAAGTAGCCTAAAATCTTCTGATTGGACGGTCTGACTGTAGAGCTACCGTTATTGGTCGATAACCTTCTCTGTAAACATTTAATCGGTCAGTCTGCACGTCACGTCAGTAGTCCTTGTGTACTTCAGGCAAAGCTCATGGACCCACCCTCACCTCGAGCAGCTATGCCGAAATGTAAATATAAAAGTTCTCGGATGAATTAAAAAAGAAATTCCCATGTTTTGTGTAGCAAATAAAGGTGTAAAGGACCTAAAAGCACACATAGGTTCAGCTAAACATACAACGGCAGTGAGGGGCGAGAGCTCACCCACCCCCCTTTTCATTCATGTCCTCTTTTTCACCGTCTCAGATCTGGTTACCCTATCTGAGGGTGACACCATGTTCCATGAAAAAGTAGCCTTTACTGCAAATTTATGCAACACTTGGGCTAATATTAGAACACATGTACACACACATACTCATAAACAAACATTTTATTCTATTCTTACTGGCAGAAAATAACTACACTAATAATAACTGTGATAAGATTAATAATTAATAACTAACTAATCTGTATGAAGTCTGGGTCCAGCCGGGCCCTTGTCGTCAATTCACTAGCGGACACAACTTTTTCACTCTCCGTCACCTTGGCCTCACCTTCGGTTCGGTTTCTTGGCGGTGTTAGACCGGACAGCTTAAAAAAAAAACAAAAAAACATGCTGCTGAGAGAAAACGAAGAGGGCGCTAATGTACCTCTGAGGAAAAAAGAGCAGCCCAGGAGCTAAAGAACAAGAAGAAGCCATCGCCTGTGACTTGAGTGTGACATGTTTTTTTCTGAGGACAAATTCAGCTCGTAACCTAGTGGTATCTTGCTAAAAAATATAGGACTTGTAATGGAAAAACACAAGCCTATGATGAGATTTGAATAATACAGACATTTTTCTGCACGGTAGGTTTTTCCCTCTGTTGGTTGGTGTATAATTTGTTCGTGTTGATTTGACGTTAGCTAACTTCTAAGAAAAAAACCACCTCAGTATTTTTAAATTATACCGAATAATACTAAAACAACTTAAAGAGTTAGTGCTTAAAACAGAACAGAACACAACATTTGTTACTATGTGAGACAAAAGACGAGAATGCAACGTTTGAGTGGGTTTTTTTCCAGGTGTTTGCTAGCACAGCTAAGTTATCTTACCCAATATGTCAAATACAGTGTTAACCCAGAATTAAAAATGTCAAAAACCGTATCTTTAAAAGACATATATTTAATATTTTTCTTTTTTCATTTAATATCCACTCATGACATTCCAGTAAGGTCGGTTCATTTGTGAAGGCTAGTCCAGTAGTGAAGGTTAATCTAATATGACCATTTAGCCAAGCCTTTTTCCCTTACATTTGTACCGGCCATATACATGTTCTGTGTCCTTTTAAAACGGATATATATGTAAATTAAATCGGTGCTGATTGGCTACGCTGTGTTTTGCCTTTAGGCTGACGTCACAAAAGCAGTTCACACTTGTGCGATGTGTCTAAAGGGTGTTTCACAAAGCAGGTTGTCTCAGTTGAGCCAGAGTTGAGCCAGATATGGCAAAGAGCCAAGGGACATTTCTATTGGACAGTCCCCAACTCTGGGCTAAGCCTAAGTTATCCAGCTAGCTAACTCATAAATCCAGCTTTGTCTGACAACCCCCAGGTGTGTGCCATGGTTGTGTCAAAACACACTTATACTGTGTGCCCGTAATAAAACAATTAAACGCACCCTGTCGATACAGCAGCCTCAAAGCTATTGGGTCAGTCTTATATCCCACAGTTCAATGCACTGGTGGCTCAGGTGTGAAAGGTAAAATACCTACAACATCTACAACTACTATATGTCTGATACATATATGCACACTGTCTGCCTTCTGTTCGGAAATACAACGTATTAATGTGCACTTATGAAAACCACAAAGCTCAGGTGTGAATTGAGGAAAACCAGAAGGTTGCCGGTTCGATCCCCAGGACCAGCAGGAACATCCATGGCTGAAGTGCCCTTGAGCACGGCACTGAACCCCCAAACACTCCTCGCCGCTCTGGGTGTGTGTTCACAGCCCCCAGTGCATGAGTGTATGTTTGTGTTCACTGCCACAAATGGCTAAACAAGGAAGACACATTTCATTGTACAATCATTGTATTATCATTAGCTACTTGTCCAGCTTAGACCCCCGGTCATTAACAACAAACGAACAAAGGTTAACAGTCCATTTTTGCCGTGGTACTAAAAGTTAATCATTAATGCACAGCTTTAGAACAGAAGAGTGACACACAAATGTGTGTGTGTGTTAATGGTGGGATAGTGTTTCTTCTTGCCTGGCATTTCATTGGTAGAATTGGTGCCGAAATGTAAGTTACTGAGAACAAAATTGCTGTAAAAGTGTCTGTTGTAATGAATGAAAATGTGTTATCTCCCATGTGACTGTGTCTCAGGTTAACAGCCTGAGCCTGAGGCTGATGCTGGGCACTTCAGGAAGGAGCCATGCAGCAGAAGCGCAACATCCAGATCATAGAATGGGAGGACCTGGACAAACGCAAGTTCTACTCCTTTGGAGTTTTTATGACCATGACCATCCGTGCCACCGTCTACCCAGCCATGCTCATCCGCACCAGACTGCAGGTACAGAAAGGGAAATCTCTCTATACTGGGACCTATGACGCCTTCCGAAAAATCCTGCGAGCTGAGGGTTTGAGGGGCCTTTACAGAGGTTTCATGGTCAACACGTTCACCCTCATATCCGGGCAGGCGTACATCACAACTTACGAGCTGGTGAGGAAATATGTCTCTAACTATTCCAAGGATAACACTCTTAAGTCGCTAGTGGCAGGAGGATCAGCGTCATTAGTTGCTCAGAGCATCACCGTACCAATAGATGTGATCTCCCAGCAACTCATGATGCAGGGCCAAGGGGAACATCTCACACGCTTTAAAGTCAAACCCAAAGCACCGTCGGGAGCAAAGCACAAAGTCACTTTTGGCCAGACCAGAGACATTATAGCTCAAATATTTGCTGCAGACGGCTTCCGTGGGTTTTACCGAGGGTATGTGGCATCTCTTCTTACATACATACCCAACAGTGCAGTCTGGTGGCCTTTTTACCACTTTTATGCAGGTAAGAACTGCCCTGTTTGTTTGGCTAATCATCATTTAATGCATCATGCAAATGAGCGATTGAAGAAATTACTTGTGTAAGCTTTCAATTTGTCATCAAACACTTATCTTGTATCTTATACTTCTCCACAGAGCAGCTGTCCAAAATGGCACCGAATGACTGCCCACATTTAATTCTCCAAGCCATGGCTGGACCTCTGGCAGCTGCTACTGCCTCCACTGTCACCAATCCAATGGATGTAGTTAGAGCCAGGGTTCAGGTAAATTACATATAATGCAGTTGTTTAAGTGTACCATTGTGGGGTGGTTTCCCAGACAGGGATTAAGCACAGTCCTCGACTACACAGCATTATTTAAATTGTGATTTCTTTCCATTGAAAGGAGGATTTAGTCCAGGACTAAGCGTAATCCTTATCTGGGATACCAACTCTGTGTCTTGCGCATTTTAGGTCTATAACACCTTGTCTTGACTTATTTTTTGCATTCATTTCATTCATTCATTCATTATCTGTAACCCTTATCCAGTTCAGGGTCGCGGTGGGTCCAGAGCCTACCTGGAATCATTGGGCACAAGGCGGGAATACACCACACTCCTCACAGACAGTCACCCGGAGGAAACCCACACAGACACAGGGAGAACACACCACACTCCTCACAGACAGTCACCCGGAGGAAACCCACACAGACACAGGGAGAACACACCACACTCCTCACAGACAGTCACCCGGAGGAAACCCACACAGACACAGGGAGAACACACCACACTCCTCACAGACACTCACCCGGAGGAAACCCACACAGACACAGGGAGAACACACCACACTCCTCACAGACAGTCACCCAGAGGAAACACACGCGAACACAGGGAGAACACACCAAACTCCTCACAGACAGTCACCCGGAGGAAACCCACACAGACACAGGGAAAACACACCAAACACCTCACAGACAGTCACCCGGAGGAAACCCACACAGACACAGGGAGAACACACCAAACTCCTCAAAGACAGTCACCCGGAGGAAACACACACAGACACAGGGAAAACACGCCACACTCCTCACAGACAGTCACCCGGAGGAAACACACACAGACACAGGGAGAACACGCCACACTCCTCACAGACAGTCACCCGGAGGAAACCCACAGGGAGAACACGCCACACTCCTCACAGACAGTCACCCGGAGGAAACCCACAGGGAGAACACGCCACACTCCTCACAGACAGTCACCCGGAGGAAACCCACAGGGAGAACACGCCACACTCCTCACAGACAGTCACCCGGAGGAAACCCACAGGGAGAACACGCCACACTCCTCACAGACAGTCACCCGGAGGAAACCCACAGGGAGAACACGCCACACTCCTCACAGACAGTCACCCGGAGGAAACCCACACAGACACAGGGAGAACACGCCACACTCCTCACAGACAGTCACCCGGAGGAAACCCACACAGACACAGAGAGAACACGCCACACTCCTCACAGACAGTCACCCGGAGGAAACCCACACAGACACAGGGAGAACACGCCACACTCCTCACAGACAGTCACCCGGAGGAAACCCACACAGACACAGGGAGAACACGCCACACTCCTCACAGACAGTCACCCGGAGGAAACCCACACAGACACAGGGAGAACACGCCACACTCCTCACAGACAGTCACCCGGAGGAAACCCACACAGACACAGGGAGAACACGCCACACTCCTCACAGACAGTCACCCGGAGGAAACCCACGCAGACACAGGGAGAACACGCCACACTCCTCACAGACAGTCACCCGGAGGAAACCCACGCAGACACAGGGAGAACACGCCACACTCCTCACAGACAGTCACCCGGAGGAAACCCACGCAGACACAGGGAGAACACGCCACACTCCTCACAGACAGTCACCCGGAGGAAACCCACGCAGACACAGGGAGAACACGCCACACTCCTCACAGACAGTCACCCGGAGGAAACCCACGCAGACACAGGGAGAACACGCCACACTCCTCACAGACAGTCACCCGGAGGAAACCCACGCAGACACAGGGAGAACACGCCACACTCCTCACAGACAGTCACCCGGAGGAAACCCACGCAGACACAGGGAGAACACGCCACACTCCTCACAGACAGTCACCCGGAGGAAACCCACGCAGACACAGGGAGAACACGCCACACTCCTCACAGACAGTCACCCGGAGGAAACCCACGCAGACACAGGGAGAACACGCCACACTCCTCACAGACAGTCACCCGGAGGAAACCCACGCAGACACAGGGAGAACACGCCACACTCCTCACAGACAGTCACCCGGAGGAAACCCACGCAGACACAGGGAGAACACGCCACACTCCTCACAGACAGTCACCCGGAGGAAACCCACGCAGACACAGGGAGAACACGCCACACTCCTCACAGACAGTCACCCGGAGGAAACCCACGCAGACACAGGGAGAACACGCCACACTCCTCACAGACAGTCACCCGGAGGAAACCCACGCAGACACAGGGAGAACACGCCACACTCCTCACAGACAGTCACCCGGAGGAAACCCACGCAGACACAGGGAGAACACGCCACACTCCTCACAGACAGTCACCCGGAGGAAACCCACGCAGACACAGGGAGAACACGCCACACTCCTCACAGACAGTCACCCGGAGGAAACCCACGCAGACACAGGGAGAACACGCCACACTCCTCACAGACAGTCACCCGGAGGAAACCCACGCAGACACAGGGAGAACACGCCACACTCCTCACAGACAGTCACCCGGAGGAAACCCACGCAGACACAGGGAGAACACGCCACACTCCTCACAGACAGTCACCCGGAGGAAACCCACGCAGACACAGGGAGAACACGCCACACTCCTCACAGACAGTCACCCGGAGGAAACCCACGCAGACACAGGGAGAACACGCCACACTCCTCACAGACAGTCACCCGGAGGAAACCCACGCAGACACAGGGAGAACACGCCACACTCCTCACAGACAGTCACCCGGAGGAAACCCACGCAGACACAGGGAGAACACGCCACACTCCTCACAGACAGTCACCCGGAGGAAACCCACGCAGACACAGGGAGAACACGCCACACTCCTCACAGACAGTCACCCGGAGGAAACCCACGCAGACACAGGGAGAACACGCCACACTCCTCACAGACAGTCACCCGGAGGAAACCCACGCAGACACAGGGAGAACACGCCACACTCCTCACAGACAGTCACCCGGAGGAAACCCACGCAGACACAGGGAGAACACGCCACACTCCTCACAGACAGTCACCCGGAGGAAACCCACGCAGACACAGGGAGAACACGCCACACTCCTCACAGACAGTCACCCGGAGGAAACCCACGCAGACACAGGGAGAACACGCCACACTCCTCACAGACAGTCACCCGGAGGAAACCCACGCAGACACAGGGAGAACACGCCACACTCCTCACAGACAGTCACCCGGAGGAAACCCACACAGACACAGGGAGAACACGCCACACTCCTCACAGACAGTCACCCGGAGGAAACCCACACAGACACAGGGAGAACACGCCACACTCCTCACAGACAGTCACCCGGAGGAAACCCACACAGACACAGGGAGAACACGCCACACTCCTCACAGACAGTCACCCGGAGGAAACCCACGCGGACACAGGGAGAACACACCACACTCCTCACAGACAGTCACCCGGAGGAAACCCACACGGACACAGGGAGAACACACCACACTCCTCACAGACAGTCACCCGGAGGAAACCCACGCGGACACAGGGAGAACACACCACACTCCTCACAGACAGTCACCCGGAGCAGGAATCGAACCCACAACCTCCAGGCCCCTGGAGCTGTGTGACTGCGACACCTACCTGCTGCTCCACCGTGCCGCCCATAACGCGTGAATTCATAAGTTAATTATGCTTAACCTTACCTACACTGCTGTGGTTTCTAAAGCCCATTGGTCTTCATAGAGATGATGTTTTGTAATGTCAGCAGTTACATGCATGGGCAGGAGCTGTGGTAGTGGAAGACAAACCAGGTACCAAAAAGCAATAGAGTCGAGTAGTGTATGTACCATGCAGCAGAACAATACCATGTGTTTTCTCAAGCGATGGAGGTCCACCCAATACGTTTGGAGATCCTGAAGTAATTGTCAAACATTAACTCATGACTGCATGCCATCAGACCCTTTCTATTCTAAAGCCTTGCCAACGGAGAAGGGGCTCCCTGTTGATACATTTGATGTCTGCTTCAGTGTATTGTCAGAATTTATCAGTATGAGATGTAGTTCTTCAATTGCTTTTATGTTTGTTGCTGTATGTATGTTTGATCGACTTTGTGTTCTACAGGTTGAAGGCAGGAGTTCAGTCATTGAAACCTTCAAACAGCTGATCAGAGAAGAGGGATGCTGGGGGATGACCAAGGGCCTTTCTGCCCGCATCATATCCTCCACCCCTACAGCAATAGTCATGGTTGTTGGTTATGAAACACTGAAAAAACTGAGCCTTCGTCCAGAGCTGGTGGATTCCAGGCACTGGTAGAGATGTTGTGTCTCAACCATCTCCTCTGTGACTTCCTTTGTGCATCTCATCCATTTCAGACTTTGCCTTCTTTACCTTACTGCCTTGTGGCATCGTATTTTTGTCTTTGAGGCATTTTATATTTGACGTGTAGTTAATATTTTATGGTTAAATCTCACATCGCAATAATGGAATATTTTTATTGGTTTTAAGTGGGAGAGGGGGGTGGGAACTGCTCAGGTTTGTGTGGAACTTACAAAGTGTTTGATGAGAAAGAGGGACATTTTATTGTATATTTTAAGACTTTAATTTATTTTTTGTTACCGCCTGGGTTGTACTTCACTTTTTCAAATACTAAATAATTCTCTTGGTTCCTGAGGTGGGGTTTATATACAGGATGTGTATTTTATAGATGGTTGCTCAAGGTACCTGTCTCTGCCACTTTGTGTTCTGTGGTGCACTGGATGTTGCGCTCCCTGAATTTTCTCTGCAGTTGTCATTTCTAATTATGTGGACAGTGTCATTTTTAAGTTCATTTAATTTAAACCTCGCTTTGTTCTCCTGGATTCTGATGGGAGTGATGTTGCCAAAGCACAGTGAAATATATTTCAAGGAATGAAAGGAAGTGTTGCACAGAATGTGTGGGGGAAAATATGTAATGTTAGTTTATCAGGTAAATGGATTTGTATGAGATGATGACTGTCTGAATGCAATTGATCACCTGTGAAAATGTCTCTGTCCTTGAATATAACAAAGAAATGATTTGAATTGTGATGGTATTGTGTTCTTTTTAAGGCTGTCCTTTCTTCCAAACAGACCATTCATTCATTATCTGTAACCCTTATCCAGTTCAGGGTCGCGGTGTGTCCAGAGTCTACCTGGAATCATTGGGTGCAAGGCGGGAACACACCCTGGAGGGGGCGCCAGTCCTTCATAGGGAACAAACTTTATTTATTTATTTATTTATTTAAAAAAGACACTTCATAGAGTTCAGTTTCTCAAGGACATAATCAGTAAGTGTTACAGATGTGAAATGTTATTGTAATTTTTAGTAGATCCACTAGAGGGCAGATACACCACATATTGAAACAAAACTTACATTAATTACTGGACTGATTTAAAGAATATTGCACTTATTTCTCAACACCCTGCATTTACTCTCTGGGGAATGTATATATCAAAATAACAGTCTCTAATATTAAAAATGTATAAGAATGTCTAAAGCATAATTTAATTTAACATATTTTTTTAAAGCATTCGTGATTTAGACATCTGTTTCAACCACAACTGTGAACACATGCGACTTTATCATTTTCTCCAGAAAAGGGGTATTTCACAACCAACCACTGTAAATGACACTTTGTGACATTTTTTGGCATCTTACTCAATCGGTGGAATTCCTCTTTTAATTCATTCATTCATGAATCCAACTTCAACTTATCCAGTTCAGGGTCTCGGTGGGTCTAGAGCCTACCTGGAATCATTGGGCGCAAGGTGGGAATACACCCTGGAGGGGGCGCTAGTCTTTCACAGGGCAACACATTCACTCACACCTACAGACACTTTTGAGTTGCCAATCCACCTACCAATGTGTGTGGAGGAAACCCACACAGACACAGGGAGAACACACCACACTCCTCACAAACAGGTACCTGGAGCTGTGTGACTACGACAGCTACCTGCTGCACCACCGTGCCGCCCCCTTTAATACATTCTGTCAGTAATAACATATCATTTAAGTTATTAAGTAACAATTTAATTTTCTTTGGGCCTTCATTTAAAATGACTGTTTTACTTCATACTTTACTGTCAACAAAACAGTCATTAGTGTTGATGAAAATAAGGCATGCCATCTCAGGAATGCCCGTATACAGTTTTTTTTTCTTTCAATGCAAATCCATTCTCTCAACGTGATGAGGTCATTCTTTTCTTTAAAGTGCGCCCAGTTGGGCTCAGTGTCTGGGTTCATACGGGCAATGAACTGCAGGATTTAGCCTTTCATTGACTGCACAGACTCCTGTGGTGGTGTTTTATGAAATTGTCTTAGAGCTGAATGGAATGCCCAGATTTAATGCAGATTCTCGCAGAGACTGTCCCTCGCTGCTCTAGTGCCTGCAGGGAAATGTTCTTCCTTGGTACCTCATATCAAAGAGAGATTGAAACATTATTAATCCCAAAGGAAAGTGCAGGGTTACAACAGCAACACAAAAGGAGCACTGAGGCTGTAATTGGACAAAACTACTAAAATGTGGAAATGTTAGAATATTGTGAACCTAAAGAATGGCTCAAAAGAGCTGTTTTTTTTACCCAGCTTTTAAACTTTATAGAATGTTAAGACTTCCATGCGTTAAAGTACTCAACACGCCAAATATTATTGAAATATGATGTGTAGAGTAAATGGAAATATATTGTTTACGATAAACTACACAGCAGCAGGTTAGTGTCGCAGTCACACATCTCCAGGGACCTGGAGGTTGTGGGTTCGATTCCTGCTCCGGGTGACTGTCTGTGAGGAGTGTGGTGTGCTCTCCCTGTGTCTGCGTGGGTTTCCTCCGGGTGACTGTCGGTGAGGAGTGTGGTGTGTTCTCCCTGTGTCTGCGTGGGTTTCCTCCGGGTGACTCTGTGAGGAGTGTGGTGTGTTCTCCCTGTGTCTGCGTGGGTTTCCTCCGGGTGCTCCGGTTTCCTCCCACAGTCCAAAAACACACATTGGTAGGTGGATTAGCGACTCAAAAGTGTCCGTAGGTATGAGTGTGTGAGTGAATGTGTGTGTTGCCCTGTGAAGGACTGGCGTCCCCTTCAGGGTGTATTCTCGCCTTGCGCCCAATGATTCCAGGTAGTCTCTGGACCCACCGCGACCCTGAACTGGATAAGCTTACAGATAATGAATGAATTAATAAACTAGAAAAAATTCATGCATCCTTTATGTCACATGGTTGCGTTGTGGAGAAAAGGACTAATTCAGAGTTTTCTCAATGGATAAAATAGTGAAATGGTTTATGTGGGTCTCCCTTTAGTTGAATAGTAAAATGACTTGGGCTTAATAAGATTAGGTACATGACGTAATGGTTAAATGGGATCATTATCACGTTCAGCCTGCGGGTGTAACTCTGATATGTTTCAGCTTTATCAAATTTTAAACATTTGTATTTACAGTGTAGAATATATTAGGACTGTACTAATGGATTGCTGAGAGGCCTGAAGGGTCAGTCAGTGATCAACCTAAGGTCAGCAAAGACTAATGATGAAGCTTTAAGATACTCCTGACCATCAAATCAATCTGCAGTTGGGGCATCTGTGCTGTGAAAGGCCCGAGGCTCAGGCTCTCCCACTGGGAGTCCAGCATACAGCAACGAACGCATTATTAATGACTAAATAAGCACAATGGCAAAAACAGATGCCCTGAAGAGCATGGGAGCTAAATAAGTGTGATATTAGGAGATAAGGTTTGGAAGCAGAAGGTCACATCTTTCTTTGGTGCCTCACAGGTGATGGATGCCCCCCATTAGTGAAGCCTGAGTCAATGAGAGGGTTGTGATTTAATCTGAAGATTTCGTATGCAAGGTCCAGCTGGGACCTGCCAGATATAAAAGGACTAAAAGGTTCCAGAAATGCAGTGTTCTTATAATCTACAGCCAATTGCGAAAGCTAGAGCACTCCAGGTTCTACATTAACAAGTCCATTACTGTTTGTTCTTGGATGTTAACTCATTGGGTAAAGAATGTAAATCAAGGCATGCACAGATTTCATTGCATTGTTTATTTTGTACTTTATTTTTGTTGAATTTAGCAGCTGTGCTCCACAAATTGATAAAAGTGCTTTGCCTACGTTATATTTGGAGGATGGATTCAATTATTTTTACTTGAAAAATCACCAAAGTGTAATTTTTTGTAAAGGACCATGTGATTATACTATTTATTTATTCAGTCTCTTTTTTTTCTAAGGAGCTCTGAAATAAAGATAGAATAAAGCAATTATATCTCCTCCAGAAAGGCAAAGACAGAATGACTCAAAAGAGCTGTTTTTTTTACCCAGCTTTTAAACTTTATAGAATGTTAAGACTTCCATGTGTTAAAGTACTCAACACGCCAAATATTATTGAAATATGATGTGTAGAGTAAATGGAAATATATTGTTTACGATAAACTACACAGCAGCAGGTTAGTGTCGCAGTCACACATCTCCAGGGACCTGGAGGTTGTGGGTTCGATTCCTGCTCCGGGTGACTGTTTGTGAGGAGTGTGGTGTGCTCTCCCTGTGTCTGCGTGGGTTTCCTCCGGGTCACTGTCTGTGAGGAGTGTGGTGTGTTCTACCTGTGTCTGCGTGGGTTTCCTCCGGGTGACTCTGTGAGGAGTGTGGTGTGTTCTCCCTGTGTCTGCGTGGGTTTCCTCCGGGTCACTGTCTGTGAGGAGTGTGGTGTGTTCTACCTGTGTCTGCGTGGGTTTCCTCCGGGTGACTCTGTGAGGAGTGTGGTGTGTTCTCCCTGTGTCTGCGTGGGTTTCCTCCGGGTGACTCTGTGAGGAGTGTGGTGTGTTCTCCTCAAATATTATTTCAGAGCTCTAAGGAGCTCTGAAATAAAGATAGAATAAAGCAATTATATCTCCTCCAGAAAGGCAAAGACACTTATTTTGAAATCCAGCTTATGATGCTCTACTTCAGGAAACTGTTGAGCAGAATTTTTCATAATGAATTTGCAAACGTAGTGAATCTGTTGAAGGCCACACTCAGAGCACAGTGACCTCACTGTTTAAAACAAAAAGGAGAAAACAAAGAGACGAGCAGCAACTGAAGGCCCAAATCAAGCCCATTGATTGATGGGGCAAACAGTGTGTGATGAGGGTGTGCAGGGAGGTGGATGGGTGCTTTCCTTTTCTCGAACACTTCCTGGGGGAAAGACAAAGTGCTCTCTGGCCTGGCTCTACATTAATTATCAAGTGCTGTCCAGAAGGCACTTTGTCAAAGAGATAAATGAAGCACTGTCAGAAAAGAAATCAGACATGAGAAGAGGGTGGGCCCCTCTCTCTCTCTCTCTCTCTCTCTCTCTCTCTCGCTCTCTGTCTCTCTCTCACACACTCTCTCTCTCTCTCTCTCTCTCTCTCTCTCTCTCGCTCTCTGTCTCTCTCTCACACACTCACTCTCTCTCTCTCTCTCTCTCTGTCTCTCTCACTCTCTCTGTCTCTCTCTCTGTCTCTCTCTCTTTCTTTCTCTCTCTTTCTCTCTGTCTCTCTCTCTGTTTCTCTCTCTCTCTCTCTCTCTCTGTCTTTCTCTCTGTCTCTCTTTCTCTCTGTCTCTCTCTGTTTCTCTCTCTCTCTCTCTCGCTTTCTCACTCTCTATTTTCAGTTCCTTTACTTGAGGCACCTTTCCCTCTGTGCTTGGGAGGTGTGACCCAGGACCAGGATAAATTGTTTGTCATGAGGATCGTATTAAGAACATGTCTAGAATGGCACAGGGACATTTCCCAACACGATGAGATCACAAAATAAGCTTAGGCCTAGACAAGGGGGAAAAAAAAGCACAGAACCCAGATTTCATAACCTAGTTTAAGCCAAGTGTTTATGTTCAGTCGGAAAACTGCTCCTTCTGCTACTGACTACTGAAGGAAAAACAATGAGGAGTGGCATTACACATCGTTTTTAAAATTGATATTATGTATTCCAGGGGTCCATTTCTTTTTCTGAGCTGTGAATCCACCTCCAATCAGACCCACAGTGTTGAGTTCATTAGCAGCTTGGGCAATTTTTTCCAGATTTATTCTCTTATCAAAACCATTAAATATTATTCATCTGATGTCATTTCTACAGGTCTTAGGAGTCACATTCTCTTTTTAACTATAGTCATGGACTCTTCTTTCCCTTCTCAGTGTGAGTGGATTATCTTATGTTCAATCCCTTCAGAAATATTTAATAAATTCCTTTAAAGAATTGACTGAATATTAAATAACAGAGGCGGTTTGGATCCAGATTCCTAATAAACCGGTTCCATATGCGGCCTGTGTTCAGGACATGGATTTAGACTAGTCTTGCTGTATCACAGCTTCATATTTCTTTAATCTAGTCCTATGAGTAATATTCTTGTGGCCCATAAAGTCATTGCAGATGAACAAGAGATGTTAAAGTATTAACTGGCTTTGCTCCTGTGAGTCAGTGCGTATCTGTCCAGGAGAAAGGGAGAGGGAGGGACATCTGAGGCACGTCACACAAGCTTCACTATCAGCAGTGGTCCAGAAGAGCTCAGCACACTGAGAGAGAGGCTGGTGGTGGATGAGAGGGCTACAATAAGAAGCAAGTCAAAGACCAGAAGGAAGCGGTGGCAGATTGTGATTTCCAGAAAGAAAAAAAAAAGTTCAGAAACTGATTCCTGAATCATTTCACCATTTTACTTTATTTTTCCTGGCAATTAACCTGAGAAAAAAAAAGATGCCCAACTTTGCAGGGATCTGGAAGATGAAAAGCAGTGAAAATTTTGAAGAGCTTCTCAAAGCCCTTGGTGAGTGCTTTGCTCATAATTTTCCTTGCATTTACAAGTCTTTTGTGCATTAGGAACACACCGTGATCACATGCAGTCATTTGTTTCCTCAATGTCTAGCCTCTGACATCCCCTGCCTTCTTGGGTTTTCAGCGGCATATTCATGGTTTAACTGGTGTGAAGAGTAAATCACTATTATTCTCAGGCTGCTGCTCTGCTTTTTCTGCTCCTTTGTTTCTTTGGCAGCGTGTTTCATTCTTATTCAAATTTCCAGTGGAGAAAGTTCTTGGGACTTTTGGCTAGAGGCAGAACAAATACGTGCTGTAAAGCATAAAGTCTTTGAGTTTTGGCTTATTTTCTTTGGTTAGCATCAGATAATTTTTTAAAAACGTTTTTGTGTTTTGTGGCTTCATTAAACCAGTGACATTTGGATTGTGATATTTTAATGTAGACAACGTTTTAATGTTTCTTTGATAAGATACAGATGGGTTCCACACTTGGAAATATAGAATCCTTTATTATAAGTGGTTCTTGGCTTATAAATATGGTATTGATTGCTATAGGAACCTACATTGTGTAAAGGTTATGAAGAGATTTTTACAAAATGTACTATTTTAAGCTTCAAAAACATGTTTGAAAAGAGCTTTGAGCCTTATTCATGCTGTAAATTGGATCTTATGCTGTAATGACCAGTGTGAATGTGAACTTTGAGGTTTTCACAAAGTTCTTTAAAGTTCTTGATATCTTCGTCTCTTCAAAAAACTAAATGGTGTCTCTCTATCCTTAGAAATGTATAAGATCCTGTTTTCCAATATATTTTAAAGATCATAATCATTGTACCTTGACGAATACGGACACTTACTGCACACGAAAGATCTGTAGCTGATTTACAAACTTGGAAACTGCAGCTGTAGACAATAGCTCTCACCTCTTTCCAGTCTTTACAGAGATGCAGATTATGAAGAAGGAACCCAAATGTGAAAGACCCCTTAATGATTATGTTCAGGAAGTAAGCCAGACATTTAGTCACCCACTTGTTTAAACCAGTCCTCTGTTCTAAGGGCCAGTGGGTAATCAGTCCATGTAGGGATCCAGCGCAGTGCGATGAGAACACAAAGCCAAGAGCTGAGACATTCCTTCTAGTCAACACCTTGTCATTGCATCCCCATATTGGCAACATCTGCTGATAACAATCTACTTTGCGGTAGCCTGATGACTTTTTCTGCAGAAAATTACATACCGAGGGCATGTAGGAAAGATCACTTGACCTGACACATGACTGAGAAAATAAGTGCCAGTCAATCACATCACGTAGTTCTCGTTTTTCCCTCTCGGTGAATACACAAAAGCAACACAAACACCATTCAGCCATGTCCTCTCATGCCAGAGACTAAACAAATCATGTAACTGTATCCATCTCCGAGGAAATTATGCCTACATGGAAATGAGAGATGAAACACTGCACAAAGAACATAGCCGTTTCTGGAAAATACCTTGATGCATAAATATAATCTTCTACAAAGGAATGAGATTCATTCATGGTCTGCAATTCCATATATTCCATAGGGGTGAATGCTATGCTCAGGAAAGTAGCCTGTGCCGCGGCCTCAAAGCCTCTCGTGGAGATTCGTCAGAACGGACAGCAGTTCTACATAAAAACCTCCACAACCGTCAGGACCACAGAGATCAACTTTCAGATCGGACAGGAATTCAACGAGGAGACTGTAGATGGGCGAAAATGCAAGGTAATCGCGCAACACTAGGATTCCTTCATGTGCAGCACATGACTATGAATGTTGAAGGAAATTACTTTGATTATTCATGATGACCAGTCTCTACTGATGTAAAAAAAAACTTCTTAGATCATAACCAGATGAGATCATCATCCCATAACCTTTTAGTAAACTCCAGAACCTCGACACTGAGACCAGTGGTTGTTCTGTGGGAGCTTGCTCTGTGGTAAAGGCAGTGGAGTCAGGCCTATGCCAGGTTTGATTTTGGAACCTAGGCCTATAGGCAGCATAACTACCCCCACCACCACCTACCCACCCCACCCCACTCGTTATCTACTAGATTTAAATACATTTTAGAAGCCTCTGAAAATACCGTTTTTTTGCGTATATTTAACAGATTGCCTAGACATACCGATTATTGGTTGTTCAACCAATAAAGTGCTCACAAAATGGTGTCATTTATGCTATTTATTTTATATTATGTTCATTGTGTATGCATTTTCAGACTTTTTTTTATAAATTTTATTGTGAGTTCTTGCTTCGACTTGCTTCGAAGGACTGATACAAACGGTACATTGTGTTATAAACAGCCCTCATCATCCAGGAGGTGACTATGAAAAAAACAGGGTGGTCACAGACTAAATCTTTATAAGGAGGTCAGACTGGTGGCAGGCAGTTTAACTGCCTCACCTCTATGACCACTCTTTTTTTATGGCTGCATAAAAACACCGCCAGTCATGGCTGAGAATACTCAACTGTTTTTACAATGAGAAAACTGCTTCCATTTAAATGCTTCAGAAGGAAGCTAAAAGTTATTAGCATTTTATGATCAATGTGCTGTATGTTGTTACTGGTAGATAAGCAGTTGCTCTGGATTTTGTAAGTGATCCAGCGATGGGTCCACAGCCTGTGGAAAGTTCAGAAGCCCCAGGAGAGTCTCTCAGGGGCCACTTTGGAGCGTTAAAGAATGGTGAAATATGGCAGTGACTCATAGCCACTCTGTGGTGATGTAGCCGGGTCAACTCCTCAGTGCTCTTATGAATCACACTTTAACATCAATGGCCTTTAAATCTTTGATGTGCTGATGGAATGCCTGTGTAAATATTATTAATACACTGGTATCATGATCTCTAAGGGGCGGGACCTACATTGTCCTTCATTTTATTTCGCTAAAGTTATAATTCATTTTCCAATGTCCATTTTGTAACCTTCTTTATCGCTCAATAAACAGTCAGATGTTGTCACTGAAGCTTTAACGTTAATTTCTATACATTCCCTAACTGGTCTAACTGCAACAGGCCTCATTTCAAAAGCAGGAGTATGTTAAACTCTTTCAGTTTAATTTATCTAGGTTAAAAAATAATCAGAAGAGTCAACAGTCCAACTGGTCAGTCCCTAGCAGTTAGTTTCCCTATAGATATTCAGTCCAGCAGCAAGGATCTTCATTTGTGTTTAGTATCGCTAACAAGATGTTGCTCACAGAGTCTGGCCACATGGGAGACCGAGAATAAGATGTTCTGCAAGCAGACGCTGGTGGATGGAAATGGCCCAAAGACGTACTGGAGTCGGGAGTTGAGGGGAGACGAGCTGATCCTGGTGAGGAACATTCCAATAACATTCCAGTCAAAAGCTTTAGCATGAAGTGCTATCTAGAATCTGAAGCTAATTAGCAAACACGAAGTCCTCCTTCTTCTAGTCTCTTGGCTTGCAAATTTCATACCTCTACCTTCTACATATTTCCCATGATAAAGTCTCACCCCAACACTATCTTATCTTTTCCTAGTTCCTCAGTCCCTTTCTCAGCCCTGTATCCGTTCATGAAAGTGCCATGCCCTTAAACTCAAAGCTAAAGCTGGTGAAAGTCCTTCTACAGTTGTCTAATGTATTTTTCATATTTCAGTCCTGTGGAAGGTTGGTTCCGGACTAGTAAATCATCTTTAGTCACTGACACAATATATAAAAACTTGATTTATATCTCATCATTTCATCAGGAGGTGATTTATTATACTTTTGGACCATAATAGCAACGCATAGGCACGTGAAGGCAATTAATTTCCTCTAGTCAACTATACGCTTTGTTTATCAGAACCAAAAACACTTTAATATACTGTAAGATTCACAAAGAACTAAACTAGCATGCTAAAGACATGCTCAAGGCATCGTATACTGTTCAATTCACAAGTCCCAAAGCATCTATTCCTCAGTCGTGTTTGGTTTTTCGAGGCAGACAGAGCTGTGCCCTTCCAGCTTTTGCTCAAACATAAGGTAATGGTTAAAGCACATTCCATGCAGCTCTGTGAATCTACACCCATCAGAAACACTTCTCTGATTTCTCCCGTTCATTACTTTTTTTCTGAGTGAATTGTAAGAATGTGGCATGGATAAACATCTGGCTCGTTTGGTTTTATAGACCAGATGGACAACAGTAAACGGGACTAATATCTTAAAGGAGAGCTTTACTGGAGAGGAGGACTTTTTATTTTACTGCCTTTGCAAGTCCCTTAGGGACATCAAATGTGTTCCTCTCTCAGTGAGGTATCTGTAATCATCTTAACAGGAGCTTTTTTTTGCAAGGCTCAGCATGGACACTTGAGTATAATGGAAAAATCAGAGGCGCACTGTTCACATGTCATAGTGTGTTTCTAAATTGTCTAAATGAACAGAAATACACACCCTCCAAAGAATGCAGGATCATCTTTCTGCACATTTCATGCACAACTACTACTACTTTTGCTGTATGTAATTTACAAAAAATGTATTAACTATACAATAGTAAAAGCTTGAGAATTATTAAGACATTGATGAGATTTACTACAGCCTTGTGGCTCTTATTGCATGTTTATATTGGCTTGGTGCTGTATATAATGACTGTCACGGCGAGACAGATCGGAGACGCAATCAGAGAGGGTTTAGTTTAAAGAGTAATTCAGAAAATGTAAAACCACCTGGAATTAATTGACTTTTTTTATTAAGAAAATACAACAAATCACAGCAAACGGAACTCAGCTACTGCCTCTCGGATGATCTCATGTATGTGATGCACTGCAGAGTGAAAATTAAGAAACAAAGACATGTTTTGACCTGTCCCAGGAAAAACTGCAGATACTGTACTCAGTCAGCCATCAGCGTGAAGATATATTGGAGCTCAGCTCTGGGTCAGTGGCGTGCTTCTGCTAGTCACACTGTGATGCACATGGCCAACATCAAAGCTGACGGGAGAAATGAAGCATCCAACGACAGGATGAATGAGGGATCACACGTTGCTTTCCTTTGCTTCCTCCTCCATTGTTTTATCGTCTTTTCAGGAGAAGATTTATTGATATTTGCTGAGCAGTCATGTCAAACTTTTGTCTTCTAATGGAAAGTGTTTGGACTAGGGTATTGCTACACCCACAAGGCTTTACACTACATGTTGGCACATTTCGGTGAGGATTTGATGACATTTAGCAGCTTTAGCAAGGGCAAAAACTGAGGAAGCTCCATCACCTAAAGGTTTCAAAGCCTAATGCTGGAGAGATTTATAATAAATGTATGACAAATACTAAACTCTACAGCTGTTAGGCTGTACTAGTTTGGCACTTAGTTGTCTCATCTGTGTGTGTGTGTGTTCTCATTGGGGTTAGTGTTTTCCCATAAAGCTGGCACTTAAAGCTCCTTGCAGTGACCCAGCCCTAGCTGCACTAATGGGGCTCATTGATCATGTTACGTGGGGGAATGCCTGCGTGGTGGAGGGCCTTGACACTGTTCTCACTAATGTGTCCCAGGACACCGCTGCACTGGGCAGATGGCCTGTCCTAACACCCATTCTTTAAAGAAAGCATGAGGTGGGCCGGCCTTCTCATCCTGCTCTGGGACACAGATGGCGTTTGGCGCTGACAGCCGTCCTGTTTTTGTCCTGCTAGGCTTTTCAAACCCCAATAAATATGGCAGGCCAGCAACGAGCTGTCAACCCAGCCCAGTCTTCCTCTCCTCTCACACCGACGTGACTGACAGCTCATCTCTCAGATGGTTGTACTCTCCGTTCAGAGTAGAATAGAGGATTAAACATAGCACTGTGAGGTGGAGTGCAGCATCAAACCTCAACAAAATATTTTATAGATGTTTATGTCATCACTTCCCAAAGACGACTAATGATGTTATTTTGTGTGGAAATTTTTCAGTGGACAATGCTCAAAAATGTAAAATTAATTCCCCCATCCTTACATATTTGTTCAGTCTATATACATTTTGTTATTTGGGACATCTCCAAGGATAGTTCCACATCTGCCTATTCATTTTAAAATGATAAGGATTGTTTCTATCTGGACCGCGTTTTTAAAAAAGGCACAATATATTCTCGCAGAGAATGTGATCTTCTAAAAAAAACCTGTCTGGGGACTCTCCTTACACTGCACCCACATGCCCCACACCAGTATATTCCCCTTAAAGTCAAGCCCCAGAATGCATTTTGGGTGTCAGACCATCACACACTCACCTAGTCACTCAGACTCACACCTATGGAGAACTTCACACAGCCAAGCAAAGGGAGAACCCACCAAACTCGTCCCAGACAGTGACCCGATCCAACTTAGGACCCCAAGACCCTGGTTCTGTGCGCCTGAAGCACTACTGTGATGCCAAAATGTTATTTGTGTATTGTACCATTAAATCTGAGTATCCCTACACACCCAGAAGGAACATGCCATGAGCTTTATTCCAATGAAGCATTCAGATATCCCCTCAAGAATCAGAGAGGGAGGGGTCATATGAAAGAAGACAAATGCTCCATAGCATTAAATAAACATTTCACTCCCTGTGTTTTCATTCTTCAGATTTTCGGGGCTGATGACGTGGTGTGTACGAGGATCTATGTACGAGAATGAGCTCCACCTGGAACAGATGGAGGAACGAGCCAACACTTCATTTACACTTTACATTACAGGGCTTTTCATAGGAGTTAGTAGTTACATCTGGGGTGATTTTCTTACAGTTACAGGGACATAGAGATGGATGATATGTCTTGATCACATAGAGCAAAAATAGTCTGAAAACTATCAGATCAGGTATGGATCACAACTCATTCCAGTGGATCATTCCTGGAAACACCCACCAGTACAGGGGGCTTTACACCCTTCTTGCCGACACTTTGCATTGGGCATGGTGTCTTTACATTCATGGGCAAATGCCCCAGCATTTTCTATTAGTCGTTGCATTTCTATAGAAGAAGTGACTCCATAAAATTCTCTAAATCTACAAACTAATGGACATATAGTGTATATTCATCATATTTCTCATTCCATGTTTACATTCATCATATTTCATGTTTAACTGCTTTGTACTTACCAGTAGTGATTAAAATCTCTATAGACGTATCTCACCAATGTGTGGCTCTTTTCTTTCACAGCTGTAATTATGTGTCATCAGCTCAGTTGCTGAATAGATGTAAATTACAGGCTCAGAATCATACGGAATATTCACGCTGTGGTAATATTGTGAAAGCCGGTTGTTATAGTTATAACCACATTTCTCTAAAAGACGTAGAAATGAAGAATATAATTTCAATTGGAAAACTTTGTGATGACTTTATTATGCTTTATTGCCAACACGATGAGGTATTGAATAATTAAGTTATAGTTAAGGGGAATAATTCAAGATCCCCTCCAGCCACTGCTTAAACCCTTAAAACTCCTCCCTGTGCTCATCAGAATCACAGATGTAGAAGTTCTCAAGGAGGAAAATCCCCTAGTGTAACTCCACACATGGCCTTCATTCAGCACACGCCGATCTATGAATATGCAATCAGTACTTGCCTCTATCTCCAGACACCCCTCCATCACTCACCTGCAGCTTGAATGCCCTGCCATGCAAGACAATGGGATTGCTTCTTTAGGTTTGTGATGTAAGAAACTCTGGCTTACGAATCCATAATTTCTCAGCCGTGTTGTTGACTGCTCATTTTTTCTCCTATAAACAACACCACACTAATGACTAACAAGGTTAAAGTATGATTTTCAGAGGAGGGTGTCTTTAAAATATCCATGGTTTAAAACGGAGATTTACTAATCATTTGGAAATTAGGAATTCTGTGAACAAACAGTGAAACAGCTGTTGGCTGCTCTCTCTCGGTTTGTTGTCATGGTGACAATTACATCGCACACAGAGAGTGCAAGTTAAATCTGAGGCTGGTCCCAACTGAAATTGGTTTGGGGCTGCGGCACTACATTTAAGCGTAAACACACAAATGCTTACAAGCCTTAAAACATCTGCTTGGAACCAAATCTAGGGCTGTTCGTTTCAATGAAGCCGTCCAAAGGAGGATTAAATAACAACATTTAGTGTTCCACACCGCAAACTGGGGTTTGATTCCCACCTCAGACAGGAACGCCATGTTGTACCAATAAACGACTCCTAACACCGGATTTGCCTACTTCTGTGCTCTCTACGCTGCTCTGTAAAAGAGTGTAAAAACGTCAGTACAGAGATTAAACTATTAAGCACAAACACCTGTTTTATTTACCTACTAACATGTAAAGTACGTAGCAGTGAATGTGGTGTTGCTCAGGGAAACCGAACAGAAAGGCCTGAAGTTTCCACATTTCCCTTGTGAGAAACCACCCCTTTCCCTGACAGCATTCATTTTTCAGCGCTGAGGGGCTGGCCCACAGAGGGTCCGAATGGCCTCTTTCTGTTGTTTCATTAAAGTAAGGGCAACACTGGACAGGGCTGAGATCTGTGGGCTTCTGGCTGTGTAACAGGCCATAACATCTCCCACTAGTGAGACAGAACATCAGTCTGGGACTCTGGGTCTTTTAGCAAACGGCATTCTAAACACTTCCCCTTAAAACGGGCCTCTACGTATCTAACTAAGCTTTGGTCATTTCTTTTATGAACATGGAGCACAAAGATGGGGAGATACAGACTCCTGTGTTTTTCCAATGGCACTACACCAGTTGTATTCGGTGTTCTGATTAAATTAAAGGTTAAGGGAAAAAGGAAATCATCACATTGTAGGCTATTTAACGTTATAAATGAGGGTCTTATTGCTAATTCAGTGTGTTGTAATCAAAAATCAGAGGACATTTTAGAGGCAGGCGAGTCATTATACTTTCAAAGAAATTTACAAAATAAGAGTCTTATCTTTTAAGTGCTAAATAAAATGGTGATTATAAAACCAGGGACATTACCTAACTACTACCTTACTGGCAGCTGGGGGTAGGTTATGTGACAATGTCTCTAGTGAGGTCTTCGGGTAAAGAGTTAGGCAAACAATGAAACACTGCAACACTTTACAAGACACACTGCAGATCATGAGTATGTTCCTGTACATGAACTGCTCCCTCTGCTGTCATTTGTACCCAACTACTGCTAACAAATTGCATACGTGTTCTGGCAAACACAAGGATGTCATCTGCTCTTATTGGAGTCAAACAGCTTTAAAAAAGGTTTCACACTTGAATTTTCATCCAATTTGTGTAGCTTTTGAACAAATCCAGCAGGAACAGGATGCACCCTGATAAGCTGCTGTACTGGCAGCAGGAGCTACAATGGCTCAGATAAGCAATCCAAGATGGATCGTGCTTAGCAGCATGAAGCTGCTTCAGTGTTCTCCAGTGTTATAAAAACGAAGATTTACTGTGGATTCGACGGAGTAAAAGTGATCAGATTAATCTACTACAATTTGCTTTATTTCAATCTTTAAAACAATGATGAATAATACAAAAAGGCTGTATACGAGAACATAGAAACATGCCGTCATTGTCTTTTTTTGAATATGCGTTTACATATTTTAATCAAAGCTTGGTGCACAAACAAAAGTGCCCTAACGAATGTCACAACTTGTTTCATATCAGGACTAGGTGGGAACCAAAACAAGACAATAACACTGAACTGTTTCTAAGCTCTAGATAATACAGGAGCACGGGCAGTGTCACACGTTTTCAATATAAGGTCGAGTAAAAATTCTTCCATTAAGTCATGAAAAGACATTCTACATACAGAACATTCTTTAAAGTCCCAGACAACTCACAAACACAAAGATCTTGAGATAGGATCAAAACAAAAGTTATAACAATAACTCCCTTTGGTAAAAAAAGGTGATTGGTTATAATATACAGACCAGCATTAGTCACCTCTGCTAGGATAAAAGTCTAAAAGGTGAACAAGTTTTGAATGTGTTCAGAATATAAACAGTCTGGTTTATATACAGCTTATTTACACGATTTGAGATTCTGTGGCTGCTCTTTGTCCTTTTGTTTCCGTGTTGTAGCTGGTATTGGAGATGACCATTAATGCATAATTACTATTCCCATGGGCTTTATAAATATTTAACAGCGAAAAAAAAACTCTGGCATGGACCTACAGAGCCTGTATAAATTCACAGCATCGTGCCAGGCTCCGATCCCTAGACTCTAACCCCACTATCTGTCATCATCAGTGCTTTCTGTGTGCTGTTTCTGTGGTTCTTTCTTGATAGTGTTTGTATGGATGGGGTTAACACTGAATCAAACAGTCATAATAATATTAACAACATCAACAAAAGGCATATTGCTAATCATCTACAAGAACAACAACAACAAAGAAAACAAAATCTTGTAAATAATAATAAAAAAGAAACATTAGACACTGACCTGTGATATTCAGCATACATCTTTATGAGTAGTTCCACACTGATCATTGTCTGGAGAGTTAAACAAGGGACTTCTGTGCGATTAAGAACCCAAAATAATAAAATTATATAATAAAACCCTGGAGTCTTTTCTCCGTCGTGATTGAAGGTCAGGAAGGCATGCCGAATCGGCAATAAGCTCAAGGAAAAAGGAAAAAAGTTCTCATCTAAAAGTTTAAAAAAGATAAAAAATGAATAAGAGCAAGGAGCGCCATGGCAACCAGCATTTAAATTCAGTGCTGCTTCAGTCAGGTATCATGTTTAATTCTTAAAAAGTTTAAAAAGCAACAGTGCCAACCCCAGAAAGTGCAGTGTTATGCAGTGGCGCTGTACAGGACCCTGTATCTGTTGACACTCTGACAGTGTAGGATGCTGGGCTCGCAGCTTGTCTTACAGGGCCGCAGCCCATCCTGGCTTTCCCCCATCAGCCACTTCTGATTATCTGTGGCCATGTCAGTGGTCACGTTGACCTTCTTCCAAGAGTCCAGCCATGTCTGGAAACGCTGATGAAGACGAGTACAGACTTGCTGGTGGGACTGGAGAGAAGGATAAACATGTTAGTTGTTATCATACACTGTCTTCAAGCTAATATCAGATTTGTGCACTAATCAAGCTGTCAAGATATTTAATTCTACATTATACCACATGCCGCAGTCGATAGCAATAACAATATCTTTGCTCCATAAGGACTATCATAGCTGATGGATCAACAGCCTTAGCCAATTACAGAAGGCCAGTTATGGCACAGTGATTACTGTCAGATAAGTGTGTAAGGATTTCTGTGATTAAAAAAAAACCCAGAATGTTTGAGACAGTATAATGATATTTAAAGTTAAATTGAAACTCTAACTCAGCGGCACAGTGGTGCAGCAGGTAGGTGTCGCAGTCACACAGCTCCAGGGGCCTGGAGGTTGTGGGTTCGATTCCCGCTCTGAGTGACTGTCTGTGAGGAGTGTGGTGTGTTCTCCCTGTGTCTGCGTGGGTTTCCTCCAGGTGACTGTCTGTGAGGAGTGTGGTGTGTTCTCCCTGTGTCTGCGTGGGTTTCCTCCGGGTGACTGTCTGTGAGGAGTGTGGTGTGTTCTCTCTGTGGCTGCGTGGGTTTCCTCCGGGTGACTGTCTGTGAGGAGTGTGGTGTGTTCTCTCTGTGTCTGAGTGGGTTTCCTCCGGGTTCTCCGGTTTCCTCCCACAGTCCAAAAACACACGTTGGTAGGTGGACTGGCGAATCAAAAGAGTCCGTAGCTGTGAGTGTGTGAGTGAATGTGTGTATGTCTGTGTTGCCCTGTGAAGGACTGGCGCCCCCTCCAAGGTGTATTCCTGCCTTGCGCCCAATGATTCCAGGTAGGCTCTGGACCCACCGCGACCCTGAACTGGATAAGCAGTTACAGATATGATGAATGAATGAATGAAACACTAACTCATTATTCAGCATTATAGCATAACGTATCACTTTATGACACCCTCCTCCTTATTTGGACTTTAGGGACTTCAACATCCCAACTGCATCAACATTATAATGCAAATAAATATGACCATTTGGTGCACAAAGATTGCATCTCAGAACATTTGCATACCTGATGGGCTCTTGACAGTGCTGTGCGTCTGTACATGTAATCCTCTGATTTGATAACATAGACCATCTTGTAGGAGTTGAGCTTGAACATGCATTCGATCTTGGGGTCCTCTGCAGCGTCTGTGGATTTTTTAGCAGTTTCCTTTGCCTCTCTCATCTGTATGTCCTGCCCTCGCTGGCACTTTCGGATCCGTCGAAGGTTCCTTACAAACAGAATGGAGCACTGCATTAATGTATAATGCTATCTGAAAAAACCTCCACTTGCGGTATGTATTCCAGAACATCATCTAACCCACATACCAAGGCTTAGCATCTCAGAGTGATCAGAAAGGAAAAAACCCAATCAGAAAGCACAGGATAGTGTAAATAGGCAACTGTCTACAGTGCACCTCTGAGTCATAGATTCCCTTAATAGGCGCATATCCTTGGCAAACCATGTTTTGATCAAGTATATGAAATCCAGATTTTGAAAAAAGGAAACTATATATAGATTAAACAAATAAATGCAAATAAAAGAAAAAAATTTCCCCGCTTCAATAAAGGACTAAAATTAGAAATGTACTTACCACACAGGTTACAGATGAGAGCGGGGACTGAAACCATGAATCAATATTTTGTATTCAGAGCTCCACTTTACAGAAATTGAGATGCACTAGCCAATTCTCAGTAAAAATAAGAAATGACAGTTAAAAAGCCAGGATATGGGTTGGTACTTTGATGTAAGCATTAACAGTTCAAACACCATTATGACCATGCACGAAAAAACCTCTTTTATTTCATTGTTGCATTATTTTTTTTCTTAAGGCAAACTGTGAAGCAACAGAAATATGAAATTTGGGTTAATAGCCTGGACTGCCCAATCGCACACCCGTGATGAGATGCACAGAACAAAAAAGCATAACACTGGCAATCAACCACTACCACAAACACGTCAGTCAAAAGAAATAGCTGCTAGGTTGTTTATGATTCATATAAAAGGTTTTCCAGCACTGCACATATTGGGACATGCAAAATCAAAGCACAAAAATAAAGTATGATAACAAGCCACAAACATCCTCCCATGCAGGTGCAAGTGCTAGAACTTTAGGAAAGAAATACACGCACATTTTAGGATACAATTCAGACCAGCATTTTATTGACAAGCCTCCCCCCATCTGAAATACAGTTGTGTGGGTGTCACAGACCAAGGCGAGTTAGATTTCGATCCATTGCAACACTCTGAAAACTTTGATAAGCCAAGGTATAAAGAACAAACAGAACTGGGAGCACAGTGTATCTCTGACATATGTAATACACAGTGTCAATGGAGGAAAGGCTAACACTCAAATTTTAAAGACCATAAAATCATTTACAGGAAACATGTCAAGAAAATTGATCGCTTCAAATACAGAATAATTATTGGGAAAAATCATTACATGAACATAACAGGGCACGGCTGAGTGTGATTGGGCAAAAATACAGGTTCTTTTTATACTGAATAAATGATATTCTAATTATAGGGTTTCAATCTGTAAGCCTTTTCCACTTAAAAAGGTTCTGGAAAATCCACTGAAAAGGATCTATGGATCAGGGGAAACTGCTATTTTCAGAATGAGCCCATTTATATAATCTCAATGCATATCGTCTCATTCATTTCAAAGGAACATGATTATCCGACAAGTACCTGTTAAGATTGGGGATATAAAATATTTTCCACACTTACATTTGAAATACAAAAGATTAAAATCATACGCACTTACTTCCTATTAGCAAGTTATTTCCATCACAATTGTAACAGAGTGTCACAACTGAATATATATATATTTTTTTTCCATCTAAAAAAACTGAAATGTTTCAGTATGATTGACCAAAATGTATTAAATAAATAGCACTCCTTGAAACACAATGTGTTGTGCTTACAATACAGATAATAAATAAAGTAAACACCAACCTTATATGTTCTGTTGCATCCCCTGAGCAAAAATAAACAGCCTAACAACTCCCATGGTTCTTAAATAAATCTTCAGTAAAGTGCAATCACGAGTAGAGAAAGGGCTTGTCCTTTTTTGAGTGGAAACACAGTGAAGTGATTACAAAGAATGGCAGTTCAAGATTAAGACACCCAAATATTCGGCTACAGCAGACACAACTGCTGCATTTCACTGCATTGCACCTGTTCAGTTACACTAAACCTAATAATACCAGCAAATCTGTGATGAGTCAAACGCTTCACTGGGAAACACTTTGGCACCGTACTGTACCCTGAAGTTCCTCTCGCAAGAACTAGTGGGCCTACAGTCCCAAAATGATGGTTGATGTTTTTCGTCATCTATCTATCAGGCTGAAGATATTTAGCCCAACAACAGGGCTTTGGTAAGAGAGCCATGGCAGACTCAAGGCTCAGGAGATGGGGCAGGGCCGAACCTCACCTGGGCAGGAACACGGGCTTCTGGGAGAGATGCTCCCTCAGTTCTGGAGACGCAGAGTCCGTATTCAGGTACCGCTCCACATAGTCTGACCAGCGCTGTGGGACAGAGATCAGAAGATTTTATTTTTACTGCTCAGTTCCTTACTCTTAAAGCCAATCGAATTTATTAAATTTATTATTCATTTTAACTTTTATTCCATACTATAATTATTGCACTCTAGCTCTGCAATGATCTTAAGTAATGCCAAGTAGAATAAAACTGATCAGAATGCAGAGGGGAAAAAACAAAACAAAACAAAACAAAAAACACAACAGTAATCTGCAATTCATTATAAGGTTATTCTCATTAATATACTTTTGTCACTTATTTTTATTACAGCTCCATTCATAATTACAGTTTTTAAGGTAATAAAAAGTAAAAAAAAAACCCAGTACTGCTAATATTACTGGAAACTTTATCAGTAGTATATGTTAGTATCTGTATTAATATGTGTAATAAAATGCTGATTGCATAGACAGCTGTTTAAGACGATGTCGTCTGTCCTCATAGGGCAGATTATTGAGACGCTCAAGTTAGAGAGTGATTGCGTCGCGGCTTGTTCCCGCCCCCCGCAAGCAACCGGTGTTTACCTTAGTTTCTAGCATCACCTCAGTTTCAGTGCGGTGGAGTCTAATCTTCCTGTTTTTAATCACGATTTTAATTATTTTTGCTCTGGGAGAGGAGCGAAATTGATGAGAGTTGTTCTTGTGTTGCATCCTGGAATTGTCTTCGTGGCTATGGAAGGGGTCGATGCTGCCTTAAAATTAAGATATCTTATTAGACAGCAAAATGAGATGTCTAAGAATTGGGACAGCCTGTGTGTCGGAGTCGTGCAGACTCTCTAGTTAGACAGCTCACAAGGTTTTGAGACACACCCTATATGTTGGTAAGTAACACAGAGAGGAGGTGTTACATACCTCAGCCTCCACAGGCTCATCTGAGTTTTCTTCCTCTGTGTCCAGCAGCTCCACTGCCAGCTGCACACTCCCTTTGCTCTTTTGGAACAGTAACTGTTGAGTGAGGACACACAAACACACACACACACACACACACACACACACACACACACACACACACACACACACACACACACTCAATTAACAGATATGCAGCCATTACTGCTAAAGCAGCATCTTTAGCTTGTGTATGTGGTGCTTTAGTTAATTAAACTGGAAGGCAGGAAGTATGGTCAAATTTAATTGAAACAATGACTGAAAACTCTTCAGCAAAAACATTTTTCTCCACAGCCATTTAAACCACACATTAAGCTCATTATACCAGGCACCTTCTTTACAAGCTTCAGTTGTAATTTGACAGGTGAGTGCAGTGACTGTAAAAAACATGGACAGCACAAGGTCTCAAAAGTCAAGCGTGAACAGGTCTAGTGCCTCTGATGGCTTGTTTTAAAAAATGATTTTTTAGGAAAAATAAAAATCTGCTACATCATTAAAAGATGGTGTGACACTTCTCTTCTTAAACTACTTAAGTAATGTGTACATATAAGCAATATGTATTGGTTGAAATGCACTGTACTTGCATGTACCCTGTATTTGATTTAATTTTTCTTTCTAGAAGTCAGCACCGGCCCCTTTAGGCCCTGTGTCTTGGCTCAAGTGTATTTCAGACTTTCTAATCTATCTAAAAGTATAATCTATTTGTACTAGCTAGAATACAAACTCTGAATGAACATAAACCCCTTTTTGTCAGTTGCTCTGTATAATAGAGAGCCTTCTTAATGCTGTAAATGTATATTTAGGAATTCCTAGAGAATGTAAAGAAAAGGCTAGACGTCCACCTTTCTACAGTCATTGGTTGAGCGGAACAAATCTTATTAGCCATTGCCTGTCAGTAACAGACTGAAATCCTGTCATCTGGAGGATGTAATACCTTGAAACAGTTTTCATCTGACATCAGCTGCTCTGCTTTCCGCTGGTAGGCTACCTCAGCACTGGCCCTGGATGCCTGAGTGGATGTTGTTCCGCCAGTGGCTTTATTAGTGCATTCACTGAGGTAAAGTTCTGTCACCTGAACACAGAGCTCATCACTCACTATATGCTGGAGCTACAGGAGGAATGAGAAGAAGAAAAAAAGACAAAGATAAAGTGAGAGCAGAAAAGCATGCATAATAGAGGAAATTTAAAGTACTCTGTGTTCCTCCAATGCAATGTTCGGAGGAATAAAATGCATGAGAAATGAAAAATACCTTCTCCGTTTTTACCGATTTTAATAAAATCATTTTTTCAAAAGCTCATTTATATCGTACTCAGAATCTGAGTCCATCTGACCTGCCGGACAATGCTCTGGATGAGCTTGTCCATGGTGAAGGCGATGTAGGCATGGATGGTGAACATTTCCCTCAGCTGATCCTCATACTGAGATGTTTCCATGTTCCCATCCAGAAGATTCCGCACCATCTCCAGAAAGGCAGAGTAGTAGTCTTCAACATCGATATCCACTGCAAAAGAGCAATAAAAATATTTTATAACACTTGAAACCATTCTGAAAATAGACACTTATTTTCCAGTGAGATTAAATTGTTTAATTCCTATCCAAAATAGTCAAATATTTGTTGATATCCATTAACTTCATACCCAGGCTTTGAATCCAATTTACTTAATTCTTAATTGTTAATTGTTAATATAACTATTTAACCACTTTTTTTGCAATAAATTCTTCAAGATGGCCATCTGCTTACAGTGATGTTTTTATAGAGGCTGTACTTACTCGGTTCTCTCAGGCGCAACTGGACGGCTGGGCTATCGTTCTTCTCTCTCTTCAGCCCCAGCACATTGCGTTCCCACTCCCTCTCTCTGGCTTCCTCCTCTATCTGTTTCTCTGCTTGCCCATAGATGCGCAGCAACCTTGAGCACAAAATGTGGTGTAGACGAAAGAAGACATACCAGTTGTTGTTGACGTAGAAGAGGTTATAGGCCTCATCACAGGCACTCAGCTTTTGCTGTGCTGGGGTTGTGTGGCTAAACATTAGCTTGGATTTGGCTGGCGTGGTCCCATTGTGCTTCTTTGACACATCTTCATCTGGCTCATGCTCCTCTTCTTCTTCTTCCTCTTCCTCGACGTCAGACAGTTCGCCTCGCCTAGCGAACAGCATATCGGGAATGAAGTGATAGATGACTTGTTTGATCTTGTACTTGTCGTCTTTGTGGATGCTGGACTGTCTCTTAACGTGGTGGATGATCAGAGAGGCGGCATCTTCCAAGATCTGACCGTCTTCATATGTAAGAGTCATGTGAGGGCCAGACGGAGGGGAGGCACTATCTTCCGATGCCTGCTCCTGGCGCTAGAGGAAATTGTGAAGAGGTTAATCGTAAGATAACATTAAAAAGTACCTAAGAGAAGAAGCACAAAAACTGCCCACCAAACATCCAACCTTATCCATTAAAGAAAAAATAATGCCTGCCAATATTTTGTAATTGTCTTCTTGTAATTTAACACTCAATTCTAAGTGTTTCTTTCTATTTATATTACCTACATAATGATATGGCAGCATCTCTTTCAAATTATTTGTTGAAGCGGGTTATTCCAATCATTAAATAAGCTGGACGCTCAAATTAATTTATTTGAATTAAATATCTCTGTCTAAACACACTGATACAGGCAGCTATCTAACTGTGTTATAATCCGGTGTCCTGCCGTCCTAAGCCCAATGTCGAAGTATTTAATTTGAAATATTTGTCATTAAAAAAAAAAAAAAAAAACAGTTTTTATATAAACTGAAATCAGCTTTGCTGTTGTACTAATGAGTACAACCCAAAAAAGCTCCCCATGCTTGATGTTTGCAATTGTGATCTCATTTCTATTTTATTCTTTACATCCTAATAAAAGCAGGTCTTTGAGACCTTATTGTTTGGGCCAGTAAGGAAAAAAAAAACAATAATCAGAGATTAATCTGACAGAAACTAACTACTTATAAATGATAAATACAACACAAACCAATCACAACCATATGCCTTGAAAACAAATGTACAAAGAACACTCAATTCAGTGTAATACTGTTCAGAACATTCACTGTTATTACTTTATTACTACTCTGGCCTGGCATATTGTTGATGACTGTTAAACTACAATAGGCAAATTTATGCTCAACATAAAATATTGATACCGTTTCTCAGTTTCCTGACTCATTTCATCCACATTTGTGCATATTCTCTAAAAGCCAACTAATACTGATGGAATGGAGCAGTACCAGAGGATACGGTGGGGGCAGCGCAGCCAATAGCTCAAGTGAAACATGACCACTGGCCAAAGACGTGAAAGGAGTCCTTCATCCACATGCTGCAAAGTATTTAATAGCCTCTCAGATAACCGCTGTTTTACACTGCTGGCTCTTTCATCTTTTTTGTAGTAAGTAAGATTACATTATCACCACATCTTTCACCATCACCATCATGTATGTTGTTGTTGTCAGAAACTTTTGCCTCTGAACTGCCCTCTAGTGGATGTATTTCTTAGCATCCACGCCAGCGTAAAGAGTCAGAATTATGTACGCAGTGACTGTTACAGCATTTAAAATGGACGTATTCGCTTACACATGTAAAGGGAGTATGAATGGGCCTCAGAAGACGAGTGTTGACTTCCAACAATTGTCTTTAAACAAAAACTGGCTCAGCATTTCATTTAAGTGACATTAACAGACAAATATGCTTATTTATTATAATAAAACTTTATAAACAGTAATGCATACATAAGCTTTGAAAAACAAATACTTAAATACACGTGACAGAATTTCTATTACCTCATCATACTGAGCCTCTATTTCATTGAGCAGTGTCTTGGAGCGGAACACTTTCGTGTCATTCTGTTTGAAATTAATGCCCTGGTGGTCCAAAGACTTTAGGTAATACTTCTCATTCTGCTCCCTCCAGATCTTGTTGAAACCTCTTTGCGCCTCACGCCACTCTTCCTCTTTCATTTTCAATCTAAAAACATAAATAGTGTGTCAGAACACACAAAAATATCAACACAGAAGAAAGCCATATCTAAAAAGATTCGCTTAATATCTTTCGGGAGCTTATGAAACAGTTCAGTGTGCCAGATGTTTTGGTTAGGAATAAATGTATTAGATTTGAGGGTACTTGCCGTTTCAGTACTATTGGTACAGACACCGCAGGGTTCCTCTTGAGACCATCAATGATGTCTGCAGCCTTGTCCCCATATATCCTCTGAATAGCTTTACGATGAATGACCTCAGAGGAGCCTCCAATTGTATTGTCCAATCTAAACTTGGCCTGTTCTTCTGCTGACATCCGTGAGAGTCTTTTCTGGACAGTTTCTAGAACACGGATTGTGGCCAGGTTTGTCTCCAGCACCACGTCCAGCTGCAAAAAAAAAAAAATTTATATAAATTATCAATCCACTGATTTTGAGGTAAAATGCATAATTTATAGAAAGTACATCATATACATGTTAGTATTTTGTGGGTCTGATAAGGAGTTGGCAAGACAGTATGTTCTGTGAATTGAATACATTCTAAATACACTTATGTTTGGTTAGACTTGAAGGCCGACTATCTAAATAGCCCTCTTTTGTAAACGTTTGTATATCTGTAACAATAATGTATTATATCTTTTGTTGACAATATGTTCCATTTCGTCAAAATTTGCAGATCATTACACGCATGGAACATAACAAAAGAATCTACCAGTTATTGTAGTTGAAGACCCTTCTTACCTCAAAGCGCTCATCTTCACATCTGTATATGTGCTCTTCATACTGAGTCTTTTTGGAGCTGACAAAAGTAGAGTCCTCAGACCAGGATGGGAATGACACCCATGTGTCGTTAAGAACCTGAAATTGTTAAAAACATTTTTTACTCTTTTAAATCAATTAAAACTTCTCTGCATATTAAACAAGACTTAAAGCCAATATTTAAAAACCACCTAGCATGATTTCTTCTGAAATCATCTCATTAAAGAGAGGAACATAGATGAACATGTCTTGTTAAAGTATACACACACACACACAATGTATTAGTGGGGAGAACCCATAATTAATATAAACCCTTTTTAATGTCCTCACCTCCTTACAGAGTGGAGTTCTCCCAGTGCATTTAGGCTGCTGGAAGCTCTTGGGCAAAGCTCTGTAACTGAAACCCAGCCTCTTACATGACGAATAGTCAATCTCCATGGCAATCCCTTCTGTGGCCCTCTCTTTGGGAAAGCTTTCAATATGGGCACACTCTTTATAGCCCAGGAAGTTCTTAAACCAGGTGAACAGCTCTGGGAATTTCCTGTGAGAAACATCATGAAAACGTTTTTTTTTTTTTTTTAAAAAACATGTATTTTCTAACTTGGCGTATGTTCACCATGACAGTATTTATAGCTGACGTAGACTCACCCCAAAAAAGGTAGCACCAGTTGGACTAGTTCTGCTTTCGAGATGACTTCTTGATTGAAGATCACCAAACAGCGTAGGAAATTGTCATATGCTTCAGCACTCCGCAGTGCTTTCCTTACCTGAAGAAAATAAGCATTTACCATGAATCTATGAATATATAACATAGGACGTTCTCAGTCTATTAACATTTAAAAAACTGCTTTTAAATTCAAGAAACAGATCATTCAAAGTGCACAGAAAGGTACGTACATGTGTCGTATTTAACATACACTGATATTTCTGCGACTGTGGCAGATTTATTTAACACTATTCATCTCTACTGCAAAAAAAAAACCCTGAACTTGGGTGTACACATTTATAATCTGCTGTGGGTTTCCTGAAAAATGTCCCAGGCTAAAAAAAAATGCATACATACAGCACAGCTATTATCTGATTAAATGTTGCTGGTTCCATTTACTTTGTATGATGCAGCAGTTCCAGTAGCAGCAAAACAAACCCAAAATATGATGCTACTGCCAACATTTCAGTTTTGTTGGGGACAAACGCCAGATCTTTTTCTCCTCCAAACATACTCCAATATATTCCAACCTTTTCTTATTTCATTATGAAATGCTCCTCCAGAAGGCATTTTCCCTCATCGATCAGCCACAAACTAGAAGTTAACAATTGTCGAGTTGGATTCACAAGACCCAACTCATAGTAATGTAAAATTTACTGATCTGTGCACAGTGACACTGCTGTTCTTGCAGATCCCAATTCATGGCGGATCTTTATCTTTGCGGTTCTTAGATTGCATTTGACCATCTGGACCTTCCTCCCAGCTTCCTCTTTGATTTTGGCAGTGACCACAGCTCAAAATAACGTGTTCTTACAAAGAATTGGACTGATTATTTTGGTATAAGTCTCTTGAAAATGAACTTGTGTAAAGCTATGACCCCGCTTGACCTCTTAGAACTTTCCTGTTGTAATGTTTGTTGGCTGATCCAATGATTTCAGCTTTCAGCTGTAGTCAGTCATGTCCAGTAAGTGGTAGTTAACAGGCCATGTCACCTAACTTGGAAAAATTTTCAGCACAATTCAGTTTATAATTTAGGTGGGTGTATATATCGTTATGACCCTGTATGTATAATTTTACTCTGTCGTTTTGAAGAGATACCAAGTTTTTATAAAGCAATATAATAAAGTAATAAATTCAAGTAATAATCATTCATAGACAAACAACAGTTTTCAGAAATCACCGAAAACCAATAATATTTTGATATGCGCATCAGATATGATTAAATGTAAACATCTGACAACATGTGTATATGTGCATGTCTATATATTTACCTTTTCAAAAAACAAAGACTCAGTGCCAATCCCAAATTTGCTGCCTTCAGCAGCTGGATGTTCTTTCACCATAAACTTTGGTTTCTTCTGTTAATAATAACAAAAACGGGTAATATAACAACATCAAAACATCCTCAAATATACAACCTACAAACTGTGTTTAGTTGTATACTTCTTAAAAGGCTTATTATAGTATTTACCTTTACGGGTGGTGTAGAACCAAGGCCAGAGTGCCTGCGGATCTGGCAGCCATTTTGGTTAAACCTCTGCTTGTTGTTGAGCTGAGGCCTCTTCAGCATGCCACCAGGATCCATACGAACGGCCTCAGCCTTTTCAGCTGTTGCTTTACTCAATAACTGTAGAGAAAGCAAGTTCATTGAAATATAAACTTGCCTCGCACACTACATTCTTAATAAAGTCTCCAAGATTTAGTAAAACCCATATTGCAGGAAAATATCAGGCCTGTGTGTTCTTTCATGATGTTAAAACTTCCCAAACATGGGTTTGCATAAGAGATGAAAACGAAACTCTTTGACTTACCACAGAACTATTGGCATCTGGCAGGAACTGGCCAAATTCAGAGAGAAGATCTTCCTGATTTTTGAAAAGCCTGGCCACTTGAGCATACACCTCCTGCTCTGTGAGAGCAGGCGTATAATTTCCTCCAGCTTCCTTAGCATTTCGCTGCTCTTTCTACACAAACAACATTTCTCTCAATTACAACCTTTGGCACTGCTTCCTTCAAAAAAATCATTTAACTGCCGATCAAAGAAGCAGCATGTTTATTTCTTAGCACATTCTGAAGCAGTCTGCCATAAATAGTGGCACAACTCTACAAAAGTACTCTTTGTCAGCTTTACCATTACTGTTTCCTACCTGGTATGTGTGCAGAATTTCCAGGAAGGCTTTATAGATATCCGGTTGACCCTGAAAGCGGTTCTTGATCTTGTTCACATAGTTGATTGCATGGTTGAATTCCACAGGCTGGTTGTTTTGCAGTGGGGGAGCACTGGCAGGTGTGCTGCTCACCGGAGTGTGAGGCTGTACTGAAGGAGAGCGGGGAGATGCATAGGATGGGATGGACGGATTGGGCTGGCTCGTTGGGGTTAGTGCTGGAGACTGTATTGGCTGCAAAAAAACACACAAATATTCTATATGAATATTTTCTGCTTCATAGTTGTTGGTACGAAATAATACCATATGGCAAGATATTACCTTAATAACAACCAAGATTACCTCAGAAGTGTGTGAAGCAAAAATGCAGTATGTCACGACATAAGAAATGCCAAGTTACAGTGCACAAAACATCTGTAAAATCTGAGACAAAGCCTTATATATAGACAGACTCCAGAGTGATGGAAAGAGCAAACACTGATCATCTAAAGCATATAACCTCATTCCAAAATCAGGACATCCCTGAAACTTGCCAGTGACATAAAATTTAAAAACATGTTTTTCACTTGTTAAGTCCATTTGGATTCTGTTGACTGTGTGTTTAGTTTTCTGGGGACAAGACCTAAGACACACAACCCTCAAAATAAGCAGGAACTGAAAATGGCTGCTATGTATAACCATAACGTACAGTATCACATATGTAAAGCAGCACTTTTTTATTTTTACAGCATCCCTGTGCAAGGCCAGACACCATGCTTCAGCACATTTCACTGAGAGGAAATGTAGGGTTTTAATATACTACCAATGCATCCAAAATGAAAATAATAAACCAGGTTCAACATTTACTCATTTTCAAAATTTATTTTACAGATATGTTATTAAGACATAACTACAACTACATCATATAACGTTCACTCTTGGAGATTAAAACACAAAACATTTATAACTAAAAGGGATACAAGACACCAAACAGTACATTTACTTCTGAATGATATGCATATAAATTAGAGACACACTTTAATCCTACCTTTGTGACCTTGGCAGGTGTAGGCTGGCTGGGTATGGTAAGAGTAGCAGTGCTGGTGGGAGCTGGTGGCTGGTTCTGGTGCTGAGGTGTAAGGGGAATATTCTGTACTGAAATACCATGTGGCGTGATGTGGTGGATCTGGCCCGGGGTTGTTACGTTGACCAGGTCATTGGTCTGAACTTCTATCTTGTAACCAGGAGGCAGGAAAGTGTTGAAGCCCATGATGAGGTCTGGGTGACCCTTAAATAACTGCGAGACCCTGTTAATCACGCCTGGTGTGTCAATGCTGGAAACACACAGTTAATACATGTTAATCACCAATGAACAATGAAAAAAATTGCATAGTTTAATATATAAAACATAATTACATGGTTAAGAACTGGCTACATCCAAGTATAATTTGGATTGTTCTTTTAAAAGAAAAATGCAATGCTCTTGCTTATTTGTAAAGACAGTGTTAATTTTTTTTAAATGTTACATCTTATCTTTAATTATTTACTTATTGTGTTTATATTTTTCATTTCATTACATTCTGTGTGTTAAGAGTATATGTACTACTTTGCAATTGGCCACACACTACAGACTTTGATTCTATAACAAATTGTTTTAGAATTGAGTCTTATACCCTCTCCCTAATGCCCTATAATGAGTAGAGGCTGGAGGTTTTACTGGAGCTCTATAGGCTTCTCAGTTTATAAGCATGTGTTACTTCGGTACTTCTCATCAAGGTGTTTTGTGTAAAGCTATTTTATCTGAGTAATTACTACTCTACAAATTAGTCATTTGTCTTTACCATATGCTTCTATACTCTGCCAACTCTAATTAGTCAATCAAATACCCAAGTCATGCCTACCTTTGAGACTTAAATTCTTTCATAATATCCAGAAAATCATTGTACACTTGAGGCTGATTTCCAAACTGTAGCTTCACTTGATCAAGGTAGGACAGGGCATCTTCAACCTGCCAACATACAAACAGAGTGATGTAACATCTACTGCAAAAATTACAAAAAAAATATATCTATGTGCATTACACTATTTTTAATCCACTTCTGCATTTAAGTCAAATTACAGAGAGGCCAAATGGGGACAGGGGTCCTACCTTAAGCCTCTGGAATTGCTGCTGCTGGCCTGATGTTGGAGCAGAGGCTGGGGAAGTGTGAGAGTGGCCCTGGCCTATGGAGGCTCCCGGTGGTTGGACCACAGGGTTATGGTGATGAGCACCACTGTGTACTGCAGGACTGCTGGTATGTCCATGTCCCCCAGAGCTCTGAGCCAAGGGCACCTGAATGGGAAGTACGAGACAAAAGTCAGTTTGAGGCAGCTGTGACCTAATGGTCAGAGGACCGGCCTTGGTACTGTAAGGTTGCCGGTTCGATCCCCATGACTGGCAGGAAGTTGCTTAAGTGCCCTTGAGCAAGACACCTAACCCCTAAATGTTCCCCACTGCTCCAATCATTAGTGTGAATTTGCATGTTCACTGTCACAGATGTGTTAAATGCAGATGTCACTTGTGTCACTCGCTTTTGCTCATCTGAGCAGTTCTTGGCTAAAGTCAACACTGTATTAATGTGTGAATGATGAATATGAAATTGAAGCTCTTTTATAAAACAAAACAACAAACAAAATAAAACAATAATCAAGGTTTTTCTTCGCTAATAGATTCAATAACTGTTTGGAAATGGTAAATGTTAGGTTTTCACAAAACTTTTGCAGGTAAGGAAAGAGCATTGGATATTATATCTTTAATCTTCCCCAGATTTACTTATTTTCATTTGAGGTGGTAGACCCTTGGATCTTTAACCAACAACACTAAGTATGAAAATATAGCACTGCAACCGTTATAGTGAGCCCAGAAGGTGCTCAGACAAGTAGCTCAACACAGCTGTCTGTGTACTGGGACCATGGAACCAGAAAAACTCTGCAAAAACGTCTGGTGAAACAGCTATTTATTTCACTAAAATGCACTAGTGTTATTTCAAAGAAACCACAAGAACCATGCTTCTAGAATATCAAAGCATGCCCCATTATTGAAAGTCAGCCCGTGTCTAATGCTATTTCTTCTGAAATAAAACTTTGGCAGATCAAGAACCGAGAGCCATCTAACCAAGTCTAGCCACAAGAATCTTAACATACCTGATAGGTCTGCGGGACCTGAGAGTACTGTACCCCACTAGAGGGCTGCATATTGTCCGATGCAGCCTCGAAGACCGCAGATGCAGAGGTAAGTACACGGTGCTGAAAGCCTTCTGCACCTCCAGGAAGCCGTCGCTGTGACCCAAATGCTGTATCCTGATCCTCCACGCGCCGCTTCATTATGAATTCATAATCTACAAGTGAATGGAATCTACAACAAAAAAACAAAACAAAAAAAAACAGAGGGGCAAATTAAATATCAAAATCATTGAACCAACAGGTCGGTAGAGAAATACAGAAAATGGGTATATTACCAGATGTTCAAGAATACATTGTAAACAATACAGATAATAAACTTACTTTGTAGCGAAAATGTCTGTCACAACAGCCCATAACAGTTCAATCTAAATTAAAATGCTGCTCTACTACAAGTGCATTAACACAAAACAGACACACGGTGCAGAGAAATGTCACTAAAATTTAACCTCACAAAACTCTTTTTGAAAATCTGAACCATAAGACGCAAACTACATGATTAATCCCCAGCTAGATTAATTATCCATTTTACAAAGAAAAAGTTTGACAGCCAAATGAGGATATATCCGTATGACTGCTAGCACACAGATAAGTTTATTAATCTCTAGGTTGGTCTCTGTGGCTACCAGACAAGATTTTGTGTGTTATAGGGAAGAATAATGATTGTGTAATATATTATAAATTTGCCTAATACATTCTGCGTACCATAATGAGATAAAACAGACAGAGTGCACTACAGAATGCAACCTAACATAATGAGCAACATTAAATGCTAAATGCCCACTTCATAGGTTATTATTTAAAAACCCATGTCATTTCAATTCAACAAATTCAAGTGTAAGCTAGAATGACACTTTTTGTGTATTTATTAATGTTGTTATCAATATTGTGACAGTTGTCAATTCTCTCTTTATTTAAGAAAAAAAAAAACACCTAAAATAAATTGAGCTACTTTTTTTGTGAGTACAATGCTAAGGCAAACTGTTCTTTCCCCAACTGTGCCCATAAATTTTCTGGTATCATAAAAACAACAGCCAATGTCAAACACTGACACTATCCTTATAGTTAGCCAGTTAGCTGTGCCTCTCAGGATCTATTTTAAACACAAATGTTGTCAAATCAAATAAATTCTCTCATCTGAGACCATCCAACTTAAACACTTAACTTATGGACGCCATGAATATGTTATTTTCCTTTGGCAGTTCTTCCTCTGGGAAATTAAATCTCATGGCTTTTCACACTCTCAACACACAGTTAGTTTCAAACAAAGCTGGCAGCCTGAGGAGTGTTATCCCAGCAAAACTGGGGTCCAACTACTTACAGCATCACCAGCTTTTCACTATTCATCAATATTGCCCCTCAGATTAAAACCTGCTGGGATGCAAAACAGCTACTGATGCTAAGCAAAAACACCCAGTAAATAAAAACCTCACACAGTCATGTTTTTCTAATAAAGTGCTTGTTCAGTTCAGTTATACTGAGTCAAAACACACGGCATGAAATGAAGAGCATACGAGCTGCATAAGTGCTAAAAAGATTGTACACTCAGACCACACACACCTGTGAGGTGCACACATGCATGGATTACTAAAATTTGTTATGCGAGATCACACCCAATTTATGCTTTGTGATACCTCAAGAAAAAGTTTTGATTGCTAAAGATCCTAACACTTTTTTTTTGCTAATTTGAGATAATCATGAGTCTATTCACTAGATTTTGAGAACTATGTGATTAAAGCTATAGATAAAGATACAGGGATATGTATAGTCTTTGGTGAAAAAAAGCCTTTCAGTATTGCACACATGCTTACATTAAGGGTCAGGGCAATGTTTCCCATTCACAGTTCAGATGGGAAAAATATGTCCCCAGATAATTCCCACTCACAGAGTCCTTGCAGTTTAGCTTTTCATCTGTACAATGTGTTATGTTCTGGTTGTTAAAAAAAGAAGAGGGTAATTTTGACTAAATTTTTGATACCATTAAGAAATACAGCTACATACTTGGGTTTTCCTGAACATGACTGATGCAAGGGGAATGCAGTATGTGTCGTCAGAAGTTTTTTTAAAGTCCCTTTAGAAGATTAGCTCCACCTTTCAAACATTCACATTTGAAGTAAACTTACCAGGCTAATAATGTGAGCCATTGCTGGCTGGTTATGGAGTACAAGCTGTTGCTAATTTATGGATTAAAAATGAAAGATTAAGCTAGTAGTTTAACCAGTAGTCTGATTTGTTCATGACATCTAGCTAGTTTATTTTTAAGGTTTAGCAGACTCCCCAGTAACTTGTTTTGTATTCCAATCTAGAGGATGAGAGAGTGCAGCCAGAACAGGAAGGTAAGTCAGTTAGTATGTCTGTAAAGCATGTATTCCTTCTCTAGCCAAAATGTGCATTCAGTTGTATTTATTTAAAATTTAAAAAAATCCAATTAAACCACCCACACATATGAAGGTTTATATTTTATGATACATAAACTGATTTCTAAAGTACTGTGATGTAAAGACAGTCAGTGAAATATACCCTTAACAAAGTTGTGTGGTGCACATTGGGGGATGTTGAACATATGTTTTTATTTAATTAATTTATTTATTTATTTATTTACTTATTTTCTATGCGAAGCAGCTCATCTTGAGCTTTGCACTGTAAACAAGTGAAATATTGGATAGGACCCATACGCATAGCTAACTGTGAACCACTGGGAGAGTTTATACATATGATGGTGTACACAGCAGTGCTTCCCAAAAATGAACTAAACCTACACCTTTGAAATTGTGATGTAATATACATGCCATGCTTCTGTAGACTACAGCTGCAGTGAATAAGGTTAAACCCATTTGGCTCTGAATTCTGCAGAGCAGACATATCACTAAGCTACAGATAAGTAATCCCGACATACATAGATGGTTTAAACAGAGTTAAAGAGAAGAAAGCTACTCTCAGCTGAAAGATCTCGTAGAAACTCCATGAAGTAGTGTAGCTTAGCTTAACAACAACAACAACAGTTCACCAGAGTAAAGATAACCGTAGCCAGCTGTCAGATTGTTACTTTAACAGAAGTGCTTCAGAATTACTTATTATAAATTAAACCAATAACGACAGCTAAAACAAAGCTGTATAAACCTGTGCTTTAGTTCCAGGAGCACTGTTTTGTGGTTTATTTTTTAAACAGATCTCTGTTTTGCGGTGAAACAACGTCAGCCAAAGCACCGAAGTCTTATGTAATTAAACGGAACCATTTAAAAGAGCTCGTCGATGGTAACCGCTCCATAAATGGTTGTTATTAACACAATAATTGTTATTTGTTTCACATTTTCTAAACACTCTGGGTATTTCTACGACTGAATCAGCACGAGGCTGGAATGGGTCTTCTTTAAACCAATATTTTCCGTCCTACCTTAAATGCTGCAGCAGCAGCTAACGTTTACAGTTCATTCTGGCGCCTCGTTTAAGGTGGAACGGAAAATCCGCACAAGAAGCTGAAGAAGAGGATGGTAAATGTCAGCAACAAGTTTTAAAGCACTGTACAGCGCAAAGCGCTTATCTAAAGACTGTATCTTGTTTCTTCTCTAAAGAAACAAACTAGGTTTTGTTTTTTTTCTGGGGTATTTTTGATATTTCAGCAGCAGTTAGCATCTGACGGAATGTTAAAGCTAGCGCACTTTAGCCCCACAGCCTGCTATTGGTACATATTTACTTGTATTTACACGTATACTGATATTTTAAACAAAACGCGCATTTCCCAACACTCTCGCACACATTTATTGAATTATATAACGTTACAATTTCAAAGCCAACCTTAAAGGACTCAGATGAATTAGCAAATGCTAGTTAGCGAAACTCACCTCGCAGGAGTCCGACCTTAACCGCTCCAGTTTTATTCACAAAAACAGTCGGCGAGACCAGCGACCCTCCCCGGGTGTCTGACAGCGCCGGGCGGCTTCAACGCAAAACGTTAACGAGAAAATAATTGCAATTTGACCGCGCCACAGTTCATTTACTAACCTGCTAATCGGCTAACATCGGAAAACAAGCCCGGAGCGGCTCTACAGTGGGAGGCGTGGTCACACGGAAGAGGCGTGGTCAAACTGAAGGAGCCTCGGCCTAGTGGGAGGAGGCGTATCTAGATACCACGCCCATCTACCAACACGAATGGTTGTATGGAAAACATCGAAACCTGATTGGTCATTAGGCAAATGAATATCAAATTACCTAAAGTTTGACTTGAAATTTAGGCGTATCGCAGCTATATACCCCAACAAACACAGAGACAGACACACACACACACACAGAGTTAGTATATATCTATTTATCTATCTATGATATTTTAGAACTCGTCGAGGCGTCTAGACTTTTTTATTTTATCAGCTCCACGTTTTATAGGTGCGCTTTGAAATTCTACATTTGCAGAGTATAATTTAAGTGTTGCTCTGCTTTCTTGTTTTGCACCTTTTCACCCTGCTCTTCAATAGTCAGGACCCACACAAAGCCACCACAGAGCAGGTTTTATCTGGGTGGTAGATCATGCAGCATTGCACTGGCACGGACGTCGTGGTTGTGTTAGTGTTGCTGAACTTGTATGAGTGAATCACACACCGTAGTGCTGTTGCAATGTTTGAAAGCCTCAATAAGAACTGAGAATGGTAAGCATCACGTGACCACTGATGATTAACACAAAAAGTACAGCAACGGTCTAGCTGCTGTCTTCACATCTGTCTTCACATCTACCACATTGTCAAAGATTCAGCTGTGTTTAATAGAGTAGACAGTATATGTTTAAAAACTCCAGAAACACTGCTCTTTCTGATCCAGTTGTACCAGCACAACACACCACCACCTCGTCAATGTCCAGCTGTTAACTGCATTTATAAATCTCTGTATACTGTTTATATTGCCATTTTACTCCACACACTGAATGTGCTTTAAAACATGTCCATACGAAGGTTTTAAAAATGTTTTTATGTGTACTCAATTACATTGTATTATGTTTATTTAGTTACATTTCTGCAGGTCGACTATTTGAAATGTAAATGCTCAGTGGGGACCAGGTTTAGTTCTGCAGTGTTATAGTCACCAGCAGATGGAGACAAAATGCAGACCCCCCTCGTTTCTTTCTCTGTAAACACTGAGACAGTGGTGAAGACCTTAATCTTTGGCCAAATGGCATTAACAGATGTGAAATTCAAATGAATATACACGATTTTACACGATTCCTTTCAGTGAACTAATACAATAAGGTCACTGTAAGCAGGTGTTTCCCCAACTTATTTATTTAATTATCTGTGCAGTAATTAAATATCAGGCTGTTCTAAATATGTTTTTTTTCTTTTCCAGGTGAAATCTGGCAGTTTATCAGATAATCTGAGACGCACACATTGTTAGAGTCTGGAGCCTCTCTGTCCTCTGGCATCCAATGCGACGTCTCTGCTTATCAGCCAATTATATATCTATTTGCCCACAATCTGCTCCCCTGAGGTCGTCTGCTCCTTCTTCTTGCGCACTTGACCCCTCCATTTCTCTTTTTTCTAACTCTCAATCTCTCTCTGCGCACAGGAGCAGCTCATAGCTCAGTCATGCTGAGAGCATCCTACTCTTTATTAACCACGCTTCACTCTTTTCTTCGTAGACCCCTAGATTAGACAGTAGAACATGCCGCACCCTTATCAGTCCATGCCCTCACACTTTCCCCGTCATCCTGAAGATTTCGATAGTAGATATTGGACATATCTGTGCTGTCTTTAATAAAGTGGAACTCTCGATTCACTGCACTGGTGTCTGCTGTCTCTTGACTTCCCCAGATCTGGCTGCAGAGGGTAATTTGAAGGAGATCGAATCTGAAGTTTCTGGCCACGTTTTCTAACAAACGTAAACCTCTGAAATATTACAGTTTACAAGAGAACTACAATTCATGTGTAAAAATGTTGCACTTATACCAAGAAAGGTTAAGTTTTCAATGGGTATCAGTGTCGACTTATTATTATATTTTGGGCTTTTATAATGTTTTGTAACTTAAACAAAATAGTTACAGTTCTGCTGCACAAACAGTTAAAAAAAGCTCCAGCTGAAACATAGAACTTGCCAGCCCCCAGTCTTGTCTCTGTGTGTGGAGGGGTAACATGCCAACTGGTTGTTCCCTTTCCTCTGGGTGACTGTCTGTGAGGAGTGTGGTGTGTTCTCCCTGTGTCTGCGTGGGTTTCCTCTGGGTGACTGTCTGTGAGGAGTTGGTGTGTTCTCCCTGTGTCTGCGTGGATTTCCTCCGGGTGACTGTCTGTGAGGAGTGGGGTGTGTTCTCCCTGTGTCTGCGTGGATTTCCTCCGGGTGACTGTCTGTGAGGAGTGTGGTGTGATCTCCCTGTGTCTGTGTGGGTTTCCTCCGGGTGACTGTCTGTGAGGAGTTGGTGTGTTCTCCCTGTGTCTGCGTGGATTTCCTCCGGGTGACTGTCTGTGAGGAGTGTGGTGTGATCTCCCTGTGTCCGCGTGGGTTTCCTCCAGGTGACTGTCTGTGAGGAGTGTGGTGTGTTCTTCCTGTGTCTGTGTGGGTTTCCTCCAGGTGACTGTCTGTGAGGAGTGTGGTGTGATCTCCCTGTGTCCGCGTGGGTTTCCTCCAGGTGACTGTCTGTGAGGAGTGTGGTGTGTTCTTCCTGTGTCTGCGTGGGTTTCCTCTGGGTGACTGTCTGTGAGGAGTGTGGTGTGATCTCCCTGTGTCTGCGTGGGTTTCCTCTGGGTGACTGTCTGTGAGGAGTGTGGTGTGTTCTCCCTGTGTCTGCGTGGATTTCCTCCGGGTGACTGTCTGTGAGGAGTGTGGTGTGATCTCCCTGTGTCCGCGTGGGTTTCCTCCAGGTGACTGTCTGTGAGGAGTGTGGTGTGTTCTTCCTGTGTCCGCGTGGGTTTCCTCCGGGTGCTCCGGTTTCCTCCCACAGTCCAAAAACACACGTTGGTAGGTGGATTGGCGACTCAAATGTGTCCGTAGGTGTGAGTGAATGTATGTGTGTGTGTGTCTGTGTTGCCCTGTGAAGGACTGGCGCCCCCTACAGGGTTTATTCCCGCCTTGCGCTCAGTAATTCCAGGTAGGCTCTGGACTCACCGCGACCCTGAACTGGATAAGCGCTTACAGATAATGAATGAATGAATAAATAATATGCTATTCTATTTTCTCTAATCTCTTTACTGCATTTTAGCCACTATGTTTTATTTAACAATGAAAGATACTGGTAAGAAGATTATTCATTTTTCCCCTTTTGAAAATTTTACTTTCAAGAAAAGCATTAGGGGCAGGACCATCCTGCTCAATCCTCATGTATGCTAATAAGACAGAGGTTAAAATTACAAAGAATAGGAAAGGCAGTCTTATTTGATTTGCTTTTTGATGTTTCTGATGTTATGTCATTTGTAATTCTCCTTAAGGCCAGTTTTGTCTATTCGCTATTGTTACCTATTCATAGAGGGAAGATTTGACTCTTACAGGCTGCGGTTGCCAATTATCAAACTCACTCCTCATAAATTATGCTGTCTACCTTTGTTCATGCTTGATATTCTAGATTAAACACACTTGGTCTTTGGTCATCCACAAACTGTCTCCAGTGGGCTTGGTGCCGTTCTGCATTTCCTTCCATGATGGTCGAGTTTTGCTCGATTTGACCTTCTCTGATGTTCATCTGCTGTTTTCTTGGTGTTCTGCGTTTCCTCTTTCCCTGTGGGAACGGACTAAGAGCATGTCTGCTGGTGTTTCATATTGACTTTTCATTGTGTGCCTGATCCAGTCCCATTTTCTGTGTTTCGATTTCTTCTCAGCTTATGTGCTTCTGTATGCTGCTTATGTTTTTTGTTGCTGGTGTTTTGGTGTGTGTCAAAGGTGTTTTGCAACCAATTATTTAAAACAATTTTAAGTTTCTTGTAGAACACAGCAGTACAAACTGTACTAAGTAGTGGTCAGATACCTCTAACCCTAACCCCATGTTTATTTTAATTTCCAATCAAAAGAGTCAAGTGCATGCTATTCATTTTCAGGAGGAGGTATAATTGTGCTTGCATAAGGAAGTAGTTTTGGAAACTTCACTAATTCATTCATTCATTCATTATCTGTAAGCTTATCCAGTTCAGGGTCGCGGTGGATCCAGAGCCTACCTGGAATCATTGGGCGCAAGGCAGGCATACACCCTGTAGGGGGCGCCAGTCCTTCACAGGGCAACACACACACTCACTCACACACTCACACCTACGGACACTTTTGAGTCACCAATCCACCTACCAACGTGTGTTCTTGGACTGTGGGAGGAAACCGGAGCACCCGGAGGAAACCCACGCGGACATAGGGAGAACACACCAACTCCTCACAGACAGTCACCCGGAGGAAACCCACGCAGACACAGGGAGAACACACCACACTCCTCACAGACAGTCACACGGAGGATACCCACGCAGACACAGGGAGAACACACCACACTCCTCATAGACAGTCACCCGGAGGAAACCCACGCAGACACAGGGAGAACACACCACACTCCTCACAGACAGTCACCCGGAGGAAACCCACGCAGACACAGGGAGAACACACCACACTCCTCACAGACAGTCACCCGGAGGAAACCTACGCAGACACAGGGAGAACACACCACTCTCCTCACAGACAGTCACCCGGAGGATACCCACGCAGACACAGGGAGAACACACCACACTCCTCATAGACAGTCACCCAGAGGAAACCCACGCAGACACAGGGAGAACACACCACACTCCTCACAGACAGTCACACGGAGCGGGAATCAAACCCACAACTTCCAGGTTCCTGGAACTGTGTTACTGCGATACTCCCTGCTGCGCCACCGTGCTGCCCTACTTCACTAATTTGAAGGGGAAAATCTCTCAAATTTAATTTAATAAAATTAGTCAAATATATGGATAAAAAGGCTTCAACAACAAAGTCAATGATATGGTTCTAAAAGAATGTTTAGCTATTAGAACCTCATGGTATTCTCAGAACTAATTAACTGGCCACCCATAGCCCAGGACACAGGATCGTAAATAAAGACAACCAGTCTCTATGATTAAACTTTGCAGGTTTGTGGAGAAATGTCTTGCAGATTTTTTTTAAACCCATGTTAAAGACAACATTCACCTGGGCATGAAAATATTTCCGTTAATATTTATTGGCACTGAAAAATGAACTTTTATTGAATGGTTGTTTAGAGTGGAAAGTGAATTTAATGAAGGATGGCCTTGGACTTATACATTAATGTTTTTTTTTTTTTTTTTTTGCTGTGATAAAGCCTATAAAATGAATCAGTGTTTGGTCCTCAGAAAAACGGGATTCCTCTGCATAGACCACTGCACCATTTTTGTATACATGTTCTTTGCAGATATATGATTTTAACCCAATACACAAACAGGAAAGGACCTACCACATCATATTTATTCAGATGGTTTATTCCACTGCTGTAAGACTAAGGCGGTCTGTGACGATGCACTCAGAGACAAGAAAAACCATGGCCTTTTACTCTGTTTAATTGTTATTTTGTCTCCTTTAAAACCTGTGGGGGCGTTTCATGCAAATTTGAATTGCCTGCTGCATGTCTTTTTAACACTGCACCCCGGAGCAGCAGAGGTCAAACCGGTCCTCTTTTGTGCCAGTGACCTTTAAATGCTGACAGTCACATTGATCCTCCATTCACATTCAGCTCAATTCAAGCGCTTTGAAGTGTAGTTTAAGGAGAAAAACACTTGAGGACTCTGAATTCTGACATTAAAATTTCAAAGCACAAATGACAGCATCAAAAGGATTCACTTAATACTCTAAAAGGGAAAGAGTGAGAATAATTAGAAGAACTGAAAAGAAGTGACATCAGAAATCCATTATTTCAAAAAAAATAAAAAAATAAAAAATAACAGCAGTACATCCAGGTGAGATTAGAGCAGAAAAACTAGCAGAGAAAAATAACATGGGTACTGGCAGTATTCTGGCCAAGAAAGTCCTCAGATCACTTGCCTGTTTGTGTGGCTTGGCCTGAAGCTCAGGGGTGGACGAGTGTTCTCTTTTTGCAATGTGACTTTTGCTCCCGTCGAGAGAGACACTTGTTTTCCTCCCTGTACTTTGACCACTTTGCAAGTGGATCTCCCCAGACATCAGCCTGTGAACTTGTCCAAGGCCGAGTGAGGTGACACCACTCTGCTGGACCAGTGAAGAGGTGGACAATGTGATGAATTGGGAGGCGGGTGATAAATGCTCATTTTCAGACAGGTTGTTGTTAGCAGGTTGAGAGGGGAACAATTATGAAACGAATCCGGCTTAGACTGCTGACTTCCTTTTCTTTTGTCGTCTATTTTCTGGTGATGGATGATGTAAACTGTAAACATTTGCAAATGCTGTACCTTTCAGAACGTATGGTTTACCATCTACCACCATCCGGCAATTACTGTAAACAATGGTGCATTCTGGGAGATGCGCTTTGGGCTTTATACCAAAGTGGCCGACATGTTCAGATTTTACTGTGTATTTGTAAATTATATTAGAAAATGATTCATTTTCACACCCTTAGCATGACTGTGAAATTTAGCCATGCCCCATTTGTGTTCAATAACTGTATAAAATATACACAAGGCGTCCTTTATTGTTGGACGTCTTTTTGTTTGTTTTTTTAGGTCACTTTACCTTGAGAAGTAAAGTGAGAGCTGGCTAAAAGGACCGAGCTAAATATGAAACAGAGACTTTCCAATGTTATGTTAGGAACCCAGGTCTAGCATGATGCTCCCATTATCATCCTGGGTAATTGGATCTCTGCGATCATCACAGAACTCATTGACAAATGGCCCACTGTATCAGGTCTGACTCCATATATTCTCCAGTGTGGCTCTTCCTGTAAAAGCGCCAGATGTAAGTGAGATGTATACCAATGCCAAGTCTCCTTTGACAGCTCTGAGATTGGTGCCTTCTTTCTTCCAAACACTTGATCGGATTTCTTATTAATATTAATACTGTATATCTGTTTGGAGCATCATTCAGAATGGATCCATGTTTGATTCCTCAGCCACCTGCTTTGTCTACAAGTCGCCTACACATAAGAAGAAGAATGATTCCAGTGTAATGCTTATGGATTTTTAGTATGCATTTAACATCTTCTGTGAGACATGTTCTATCTCCCTTTCAGACATATATGAGTCGACACGGTTGGGTGCCCAGACAAAATACCCCGGAATTTTAATTCAGGGATTTCTCAGAACTAAAGCACAGCTGAATGATTCCTTAGGGCATTTCACACGCTTCTTCATCTTAATGATAATTGAGTGTTGGGTGTAGGGGGTGTGTGTGGAGAAGGAACAAGAACGCTGCAGCAAAAGACATCATTGTTATGAGCCCTAAGCTCAGCAAAGCAAGAAAAATACATTAGATCAGGACATGATTCATCAGATCAAATCAAAATCATATGATTAGATAGTGAGTTAGACAGGGAGAGTCAGAAGGCACAGCAATTAGACACTGTGAAAGTCTGTTAAGAGCTTTGGCTTGCTACGTAGACACACTGCTAGGGCCTAATAGCACTTTTAGGCCTATATCATCTGTGACCAGGCACGTGCACAGACACTTTGGGGGCAAGTGCTCAAGCCAAAAAATGGGAACCCAATCGGCAAAATCATTATCTGTAAGCGCTTATCCAGTTCAGGGTCGCAGTGGGTCCAGAGCCTACCTGGAATCATTGGGCGCAAGGTGGGAATATAACCTGGAGGGGGCGCCAGTCCTTCACAGGGTGACACACAAACACACATACTCACACCTACGGACACTTTTGAGTCGCCAATCCACCTACCAACATGTGCTTTTGGACTGTGGGAGGAAACCGGAGCACCCAGAGGAAACCCACGCAGACACAGGGAGAACACACCAACTCCTCGCAGTATTCATAAAAGTAACCCCCCCAAACCTTTTGTTTTCTAAAGGAAATGTGGGGCCAATACCCATGTAATGTTTTCAGATCGGGGCAGAATTCTCACAAGAACTCAAATAAATGCCCGTCAGATATCAAAACACTTTTTGTTGGAATTTATGAGAGAGGGGGTAACTTTTATCTTTAAATATTGATGAATAAACAAAAAAGGTTCCAGCAGAAGGGTACTTTTCTCATCCAAGGGCAGGTGCTTGAGCACCACTAAGGGTTTATGTGCCCGTGCCTGTGTGTGACTATTTCCCTATATCCTCCATAAACCTGTCCCAAAGATGAATCACAGACGCATGTTCAGGGAAACGTGATCTAGGAATACAGCACAGCCCAACAAAAACCTAAATTTGACTATGTCCTTTCCAGTGATGTGTCTTATAGCGATATCTCTCGCTTCAGGGTTTCTGCGAGGGATGGGACTTGTTAAGCTCACTATGGTTCCTCTCATCCTGTTCTTCACCTCTGCTGGCAGTCCACACTGTTCTGGAGGAGGGCACGGGTGAGCGGCTGCTTCGGCACCACACATATTAGTCCTTTGCTTTTGAAGCTTGTTCTGCAGTATTATGGCTTTCATGTTCTTACATGGTTTGTGCTGAGGACATGTTACATCATTTTCACCAGAGAGGCCGTGGCTATTCAGGCCACACATTTGTGAACAATATAAACCAGTTGTGCCTCTGCTCTAAAAAAATGATCAATAATAACTGTTGGCTTACAGAACCAGCATGAGTTGTTATGGCTGCTGGTATGTTGGTCAATCGGAACGGCGATGCTAGGTTATAAGCTAAACCAGAACTAGGCCAGCCTTAATCAGCATAAACAATCATAAAAGTCCAAGCTGTTTTTACTTAGTCTGAAGATGCACTAGCCTTATAATAACTGCACTGAACAGGCACTTTACTCACTTGCACTATGCTATTTTGCACAGCTGTACAGAAGTTCTATTTCTGTAACTTCTACAACAATATATAATATAACCTACTTTAGGAATATCTGGAAACATTTATATTCATACGCATATCTGTACAGTATAGATTTTATATTTTATGTTGTCTAATTTATGTCTTAACGCTCTTTTTTTCTAGTACTTAACTGTATTTTTTTAGTCTATTTATTGTTTATTGTACCTCTTTTAAAGTTTTGTTAACAGTCTGTGTACGTGTTACATGTCATACATGTGTTGCTGTCACCAAGACAAATTCCTAGTATGTTTAACATACCTGGCGAAATAAAGAGATTCTGATTCTGATTCTGATTCTGATTCTGATTCTGATAATGCCATAAATGGTTGTCAGCTAGGTTGTCAGCTAAAGAAAGATTTGGTGTTGAAATTTGTATCTTTAGCTTAGCCCAGTGCTTCCCAAACGTTTTCTGTAGTGCTTACCTCTTTGTAGATAAGAATACTTTTGAGCTCCCTTCTTCAAAACATATTGCTTCGTAGTGCTTCATTAATTTGCCTTGCTGCGTCCTCCCTGCAATAGCTCTGCACTTCCCTTAAAGAGCCTGCCCCCAACTTTGGGAACCACTGGTTTAACCGATCAAAATATCAGGCTAACACTGCTAATAACAATTGAAGTTTCTGTTTCACAAAGTACTCTACAACTGGACAATTTCTCTCAAGGAACTCAAACCACATCAACATCTTTATTATGATTGTACAGATTTACTGATGGGGCGGCACGGTCGTGCAGCAGGTAGTGTCGCAGTCACACAGCTCCAGGGGCCTGGAGGTTGTGGGTTCGATACCTGCTCTGGGTGACTGTCTGTGAGGAGTTGGTGTGTTCTCCCTGTGTCCGTGTGGGTTTCCTCCGGGTGCTCCGGTTTCCTCCCACAGTCCAAAATCACACGTTGGTAGGTGGATTGGCGACTCAAAGGTGTCCGTAGGTGTGAGTGAATGTGTGTGTGTGTGTTGCCCTGTGAAGGACTGGCACCCCCTCCAGGGTCTATTCCAGCCTTGCGCCCATTGATTCCAGGTAGGCTCTGAACCCACCTTGACCCTGAACTGGATAAGCGCTTACAGATAATGAATGAATGAATGAATGAAGATTTACTGATATGGCTTAAGACAGTATGACTTACCGTGATCTAAAACCATAAATATAATCTCACAGTGTAGCTCCGAGGATCACAATCCCATTCCTGGAGACCCCATGCTTGTGTTTTTCACTCTATACGTGCAACTTATCCCACAAGGAGCATGCTAATTAGTTCATGAGTTGAATTGTGTGCTGTGGGAGCACAAAGCACTAGCACTGTTTGTCTGTGTTCCTTATGAAGTCTTTCTTAAATCCTTTAGTCGTGTTCTGACTTTAGTTGCCCCGTATTTCTGCTCTGCTCCTTTTATGAATTTCTCTTCCTTTAGTGATATTTCCTTATGAAAAAGACCTAATAATACCATATTAAATTATTCGCCTCCAAGCCTGCCATGAATGGCCAATAATGATCTCCTCTGTGAAACTCTGTTCTATCTCTTACCATCTCCACAGGACATAGAATCATTTTAATTAGTTATAGTATTTAATAATTGTGGGTTATGTATCTAGCTCTGGATTTTAACCCCTGAAGTGCAACATGAACTTGGAAAGTATTATAGGTCCCTAGGTTAATAAAAGGCTGATTCATTAGTTCATTAAAAAAAAAATATATATATATATTTATTTATTTTGTACTTCTAATTCTAATTCTACTTCAAATTTAAATTCACACTTACTATTGTATCACATTAAAAAAGCTTGGATTTGCTCATCAAACATTTCTACTAAAATTAAGGATATTTATAGGGAATTTATCCCTTCTTTCCTGCAGTAACAGGCTCTAATCTCCTGGGTAATCAGAAGTTTGAATATTTGTGTGAGCATTTGATAGCATTCAGCCATGAAAACTGTTTCACTGTTCCTAAGTTCATTGTCTTTGGACTCTATACTCCTGGCTTGTCGTTGTGCATATTGTCAAAATAACCTCAAATGTAGCTGCTCCAAAGTATCCCATGTAATCATTTTATTATAGAAAATGTGTAAATAATATTCTAATTACTGCAAAAACTTGGGCATATAGTGTAAATATAACATAACCTTCTGTTTTTCAGCCAGCATACAGTACACACTAAAATTAGCTAGTCTCTGGATCTCCATGAACCTGGTCATCTATAGCTTTAATGTAGTACCTATGGTGTAATGTGAAATCTGCTGCTGTAAGTCTTCACTTCTTTCACATGGCCTCGAAACCTCACACAGATTTTTTAGACTCTCTGGGCTTAAGGATGCCAATTAGTCAGCCTTAAAGTTGCTTTCAAACTTTCGTGCCTCAGGCAAGGTACCTTCTTCTTGGTGCAAGTCGAGACATTTACACCCCAATAGATGGTCACTAGTATGACGTTCTTGGACAGCAATGACATCTGGTAAAATGTCTTTAGACTTAAAGGGCATGTGTCATGGGGAGAATCGATTTTCTTATTATTTTTATTTGAAATATACGTTTTGTGTTGTTTGTAAACATTGGGAACATTGTTTATGTACACACAGTCCTTACGTGTAATGTAAACCATTACTTTAAATGATGATTGCTTTTGTGATGTCACAAAATACATCACATTTACATAACCAGCCATTCATGCTTTTATAAGAATGCTTCAGGCAAAACTGCTTTATGAATAAGGCATTAAACTGAGCAGCCATGCTCAACAGAGGTAATTCACATTAGCCTTAAGCATATCAGTCTCATACGCTCACCAAATGTGACATAAACGTACAGAAATGTAACAAAAATAAACAATATAAATAAACAAAATGGGCGGCACGGTGGCGCAGCAGGTAGTGCCGCAGTCACACAGCTCCAGGGACCTGGAGGTTGTGGGTTCGATTCCTGCTCCGGGTGACTGTCAGTGAGGAGTGTGGTGTGTTCTCCCTGTGTCCGCGTGGGTTTCCTCCCACAGTGACTCAAAAGTGTCCGTAGGTGTGAGTGAATGTGTGTGTGTTGCCCTGTGAAGGACTGGTGCCCCCTCCAGGGTGTATTCCCGCCTTGCGCCCAATGATTCCAGGTAGGCTCCGGACCCACCTCGACCCTGAAATGAATAAGCGGTTACAGATAATGAATGAATGAATGAATGAATAAACAAAATACTACATGTGAAATGTGTCATTCAAGAAGATATCATCACTGTCCGATGAAAAACATGTTAGGAAGTTTACAGGAGAAGGAAAATGCCCTCTAAACTTTCAATAGAAGTTTATTTCTTTGTTCTAATGATGTGGTAAACTAAAAATTCCGAATAACTGGACAGTAACAATCTATAAGTCGAGCCATTTACATTTTTTCTATTTCATATCATTTTATGTTAAAGCATAATATATTTGTGTGTGAAAGTTACTTGTGTTTTTTTGGTCCACTTAATGGAGACTGAAGCTTCATCTGTTGAAAGCAGATTTTGAGGTCACCTGAATCTCAAAAATGAGGCCAGAATTGGACTGTGGTGTCTAATAAGACATTTTTGTTTGGATGCAAATTTTGAGGGCCCTAGATCAACATTTAACAGAAATACTTCGCCCTATATTTGACGCAACCAATGGGGATTTTTTAGTAAGGTAGTCGCAGGCCCCACTTGTCTATTTCATCCATAAATTACCTGAGCTGTAAGAGACTTGGATGTGCGAGGCAACCTTTGTTTGGTGATACAGATATTGCAGGCTGCGTGTAATGAGGTCATTCATCGTCCTTTGAAGCAGTGGAGCAGTGCGGCTTGGGAACAAAAGGTGGCTGGCGGCGAACCTGACTCATAATGACTGAACAGACAGAGTCGTCCAGGCTAATGGCAGCCTGTCATGGTTCTGATGATTTCTGCACCTCCATTTCACTGGTTTTGTCCCTGAGCAGTTTGTCTGCATGATGAAGTGTGGATTGAATTCCTGATAGATTGAATGCACTTTCTGACTAACACGCTGCGAAGCAGAAGGAACACTTTCTGTCAGGCTCGTTGTGATGTACAGTAAACAAAAGCAATTATTTTGTGATGATTTGTGGTGTTTGCTTTGACATTACCATGTAGATATCGCTGTATTAATAGTATTATCATTTACACAGTTTTACTACAGTTTGCGGCCTCTGGGTGTGGAAGCACAGAAAGAAAGAACATCATATTCTCGGGGCTTCCACCACACAAACTTGAAACTGTTTTCCTACACTCATATGCTTAAGAGTGCTGCTTACATTAGTGATTCAGTAGTAGGTCCTATTGGCGACTCGAAAGTGTCCGTAGGTGTGAGTGTGTGAGTAAATGTGTGTCTGTCTGTGTTGCCCTGTGAAGGACTGGCGCCCCCTCCAGGGTGTATTCCCGCCTTGCGCCCAATGATTCCAGGTAGGCTCTGGACCCACCGCAACCCTGAACTGGACAAGCGGTTACAGATAATGGATGGATGGATAGTAGGTCCTTAAGAAAAGCTGTAGAAGAGAGTATTGCTGTAGGGTCACATTCATAAGGCTGACATAAGCCTAGATATTAATTCATACACCTTCCATTGAAATTAATAAAAACAAAACTAAACAAATAATAATAATTAGCATTGACCAATGGATCTTTCCACAAGTATCTGTGACATTGTCATTATTGATGTCTATGTTGCTTTATTTCAGTTTTCATGAAATACATATGTTTTCTGATGTGTCCTTATGGAAGCCAAAGGTCCTTAAAGGTCTTCAATGGTCCCTTTAATATTTATAAAGGAAATATTCTCTGACCAAAAAAAAAGCCTATGTTTATAAGAAATGCCAAGAAGAAGTGCCAAATAAAATTCATGTGATGAGCCAAAATAAGCCACATTATTGTAAAATAACCAGCTCCCTGCAAACTGTTAGACATACGCTGGAAAGGGGCTTAAATCTCAGTCCGGTACAACAACTGTTGTAGTGTTTGTCCGGAGGGATGAGACGTCTGGCGAGGATGAACCAGCACTGTGCACAACTTCATTACAGCCGGGTGTTAAATAAAGCTTGAATAACTCAGCCATTATTTTATTTATTTAAGTTGGACAAAAGATCAGGATTTGCTGCAGGTGTTGTTTAATAATTCATGGGTTTGTGAAGTTGGGAGAGAGACTCGGCAGACCTGCCAATTCCATGCGTTTCCAAAAGCAGCCAAGCCCCTGTGAAACCTCACCCTGTATTAAATTATCCAATCAGCTAATGAAGACATATTTAAATGAACAAAGCCTCTCTTTATCATCAGGCTGGGTTTTGCAGTTTTAGAAGAAATGTTGTAAGGGATCCTAATTTTTCCTTTATTTTGTTGTGGTTTTAACTGCCACTCGTTCTCTCTCTTGCTTTAGGTTGTATTCCAGTATAATATGTGTCATCACTGAAGTCACTGATACAGAGAGTGAGGTATTGTCAGAAAAAGAGGCACTTCAAAATGTGTGAAAATGTGGGAGAACAATGGGCAATATGAATTTTAATGAGAGTGCTGTCAGTCTTCTACAGCTCCGAGAAATTTTTACAGAGAAATAGCAGGCTGTGCACGAAAATCTTTTTTTTTTTTTATTGAAAGTGTTTCGCAAAAAGACGCATAGAAGAGTTTTAGGAGAACACAGATTTGTTGGACCTATATGTATAACTTTCCAGCAAACTATCTGTGGACTTGATTTCCTTAAGATTCACCGTTTTTTTTTTTAACTCAAAACATTTGACACAAAGTATTGGGTTTAATTTCAGAATATACCCTGGCAAGGACTTTAAAAAGTAAACATCCACACTTGAGTTTGTTAAGCACTAACTAGGTGCTAATTAGCTAATCATGCTCTGGTTTGTGTGACATTTCTGACAGTTCTGTGAGATTTGGGATGTAATAAAATAGATGTGATAGGAAATAAACCTTCATTAAACATATATTAAGTATCAGTGTTTCTCTGACCAAAGCACCTCATAATTGGGGGGGGGGGGGGGGGGGCTGTGCTTTGCATTAATTATTCATAGTTTTCTGAATTTTTATAATATTTATTAAAACCATTTCTAGTGAAAACATGTGTTTAAACTTCTGATAAACCAAGAGCATCCAGTTATTCTTCTCAAAATAGTAGTGAGCAGAATGACAAGTGAAAGTTTAGCACCAGTGTGTAAGTGTGTATTCATTCATGTAAACATTTTACTGTAGGATATAGTATTGCTTCTGTTACAAATTTATCCAGCTTCCTTAAAATGTGTCTGAGCAATGTCTGTACCCCTAAGTATCCCTAAAGAATGTCCACCTACCAAATAATTTAATTTTTACAATAAGTTGACCTTTGCCCCATAATTCTGACCTGCAAGTGCGCACATTAGCCTATGTCATAACATATGTCATCTACTTCCACTGTAGACTGTATTTGTACAGTGCAGACTCCAAATGACATATATCTGAAATGTTGCTGGTACGGACCACGCCCTTAGAGGCTGAAATGGGGAGGTGAACTCAGAAGTCTTTGGGGAGGAGTTCAGGGCGGATTATGAATGCGTATGAAGCCGGACCCCCCCCACCATTGGATAAATGTATATGAGAAAAGGGTAGAGACGGGGTGGAGGTGGGAGCAAGTTTTTTAAAACAGGAGGCTCGATGGGTTTGATAATGGCCGAACACGGCTCTGGATATGGGGTCAAGCAGGAATGACCCAACGCAGAGGAGCGAGCTGACATAGTCAAGCGAGTTTGTCTGACACGGAAATTACGTGAATTTGCGGGGTTTGGGCGTGGTCCTACTCCTAAAATTATGTTATTACATAACTTCAATTAATTACCCCAAACGAAAGTCATAGTGCAATTACAACAGCAAATGAACATCATGTGTAGCACACACTCACAAATGTTTTCGCCCCGTTGTCACAGCAGCGGACTTTATAAACAACTTCAATCCAACACTCGAAAGGCATCAAGAAAAGAGAGAAGAAATTGATTTCCTTTTCTCCTAGCCAGACTCATTAAAATAAATGGCAGGATCAAAAAGCTAAGTTTGATTAAAGCAGCACTTTGATGTAGTCATTTGCCACCTGCGGCTGGGCGTCTGTACCCGAGAGGTTGAGGAGACAATTGAGAGAGTGGTGAGGAAAGAATCCTTGCCTTTGAAGCACATCTGTAACAGTCACACATTGGTGCGGTGAAGAAATACTCTGGGACACTGATCCTGTATCACATTTAAAAAACATGCTTTTAAGGCGGACATTTAGTTATTTAATTACGTAACTGTACTATAATGAATAACTACTATAATTAATGGTGTAAAGGAAGACCCCAGCAAGCCCTGCAAAGTTTAAAGTAACTCAGCTGATTTTTGCATACTACGGTAAATATCTTCAAGGTGTGGTGAAAAAAAGTCTCCAAAAAAGTGGAAAGATGCAGTATGTGTGAGACCTTGCACGGCAAGGCTATTTGAGATGCATCAATGAGGCTGCGATTAGCCTGGACACTGCTTAAGGTGCCTGCTGATGCATCCACAGCCCATAAAAATGTCTGGGCGAATATAACTTTCCCCCTCAACCATTCAGTAACAAACCTCACATAAAAAAGAGTCCCGAGAGCTCCTCAGAATGCCAAGAGCAAGGTCAGTTTTCTCTATATTTCACTGTATATGGACCTTGCCTTGCTAGGTCAAATCAGATAAATAGTCCAAATGAATAAGGGCAAGAGTGTAGACAAACACAGGATGGAAGTTTCCTTGATTGAATAGAGCTAGAAGAACACAGTTACCCATGGCTAGCAAATAACATTAGCAGATAGCCTATGCTAACTGGCTACTCTGAAGTTCCTCACATTGCCTCAGAATGCCCTGTCCCTTTTAACAGACATTTTCACAAGAATATTATAACATGATCATTTTGTTATTCCTATAATAAAGTTAATAGTATACACAGAAATATATATATTGGGGCATATCATGGATCTTTTATCGTTTATTAGAATTTGTGCTGTGTTTGTCACAGTTGGAATTTCTCATTTTGTAGCATTACTGGAAATAAATTTATAGCCTTTTTTTAAAACTTGAATAACATCCCCAGTACAACCTGCATGAAAATGAAAATTTGAATATGGCAGTTGATTGATATTTTCCAAACTGTATACATTAGCATAACCTTGCTACAGCTACAGCTAACTACAGCCAAACTTATTACATGCATGCCTGGACTAATTCAGTCCAACTTAATGAAAAAGAAGAACTTATCATAGTTCCAAACAGAACAGAATGAATAGCTAATGCTCTGACAGTTCAGAATTCTTATTTTATGAGGTGTCTTCTAAAGGTAAGATCCTGAAAACGTGTGCCCCATACTTTGCACACACAGCACACCCCAATCTACAGATTCCAGAAATCTTTAAATATTAGAGGTGTTGTCATTGCTGTGTTGTTATATGGACCTTCAGACCGCAAAGAACTGATTACTTATTCACAAGGTGGATAGATTTCCAGAACAGATTTTTTTTAAAACAATGCTTTTTTGTAAACCACAGAAGCTAAAGCATAGTCCTTTTTCTTTATTTTACATTATTAGGTTGAATTAGACCATGCCAGTGAATGAGAGCCATATGAACACAATGTGGATTTTTCCTTGAACAGAGTCAAAGAATCTGTCTTCAGGAACACCTGCAATTGATGCCAACAATATTGAGAATACCGTTTATTTAATTTATTACTTTCAGGTGGTGATAATCTCCCCAATACTATGATACACAGCAGAATGTGTTGTTGTGTCAATTGCCAATAGTAGATTTGTAGCTGTCGTAGCATGTCACTATGCCTGTCCTGTTTTGTTATTATTCCTTATCAATTTACACCCTTGCTTAACACCAAAGAACTTACACTGTAAGCCCAAAACTAAGAACGTTTATGCCATAATTTGACACATAAATGCTACATGACCTACATGACCAAATAGATCTACAGGGATATCTGAAGCTCTGCCATTTATTCTTATTTCCTTCAGGGTCCTCTAAAGCCTTGAGCCTGCAAACCTCTGGCCATGTGCTTGAGGCAATTTGCCATTGCAAAGCTGACAAATCTCAAACCCCAAATTCCACAAATCTTTAAATATTTACGTTGTTGTTTTGCTTTGTTGTTGTGGAACTTTGTAGAGCTCCGAGGAACCTTTCCGAAGGAGGACAGAATGCCAGAGCTCCATACAGGAAGCCCTGAATATTTTTTACCATATAAACAAAACAAACTCTTTGCAAATAATGAGACATGTTTACAAGATATAAGACTAAGGACTAATCACATCATTGCAAGCATTATTGTGTAAGAAGTGGGTATGGGCTATGGAACAAACTATGATTAGATACATATTCTTCTAAATGTTTAAATTAATCTCAATAAATAGTTGATATACTCCAGTAAACCCCAACCAACTCAGAATAAGTCTTTGCCCCAAACTCCCCAGCCTGACTGCCCTGTTACCTTCCCATTGAGGAAGCATTAATGAGCTTTTAAAGGATTGTTATGCTCTTCCGAAGGCATGCTCAGAATATTTTTTTACTTTGTGGCATCTTTGCTGGAGATATGTGTCACTCTGTGACAACAAAGCACACTGTTAGGGAGATAACATATGTTCACTTCCTAACATATCAATCTAAATATTGCTACCTTAGGTACGCTAATACTATAGGTATGGCTCTATAATGTGTAGAAACAACCTTGAATGTCACCATAAACCACATGTCAGGTCTCTGCTGTGCCGGAAAGTGCTGGTGTGCCAGGAGAAGATTAGAGTGTTAACAAAATGACGAGGACAGATTCGAGATGGATCACACACATGCACGTTACTTCGTCTCCCACACTGAGACTTCATCTGCTTTAACTGTATGGAGATAAATCCCTCACAAGATGTGCATTGCTCTCTCTCTCTCTCTCTCTCTCTCTCTCTCTCTCTCTCTCTCTCTCTCTCTCTCTCTCTCTCTCTCTCTCTCTCTCTCTCTCTCTCTCTGTCTGCAGTGAGAAATCACATAGCTCCCCTGTAGCCTTTGCTGCTAAGCAGCTCCTAAACTTCCTGCTCAACACAGCCTTTTCCCTCCTGCCCCCACCCATCTGCATTCGATTATGCCCCCACAGTAATCTTACTCATCCTTCACCTGGGGCTCCAATGCTTTCCTCTTACTGTTTAGAAATAATGGTGTGGGGACTTACAGGGATTTACACCTGATTATTTTCCCACAAGGCGAGTGTTCATGGACTGACCTTTCAATGTAGCAGCTACAGCAGACTTCCTCCACTTTACACAGTGCCTACCCAGAAACACTGGGTCCAAGGCGGAAACACGCCCTGGAGGGGGCGCCAGTTCATTGCAGGGCAACACACACTCACACATTCACACCTATGGACACTTTTTGAGTAGTCAATTGAGGAGGAGGAAACTGGAGTACACGGAGAAAACCCAGACAGGGACAACACACCAAACTCCTCACAGAAAGTCAACTGGAGACAGTCATGAACACACAACCCCAGGATCCGGGAGCCATGTGACAGCGACACTACCTGCTGTGACATCGTCCCACTCTACACACACTTATTTATTATATCCTTCTGTATTTTAACCACTTTCCATTTTTTCCTCTGCCTTTCAACTTTACAGATCACCCTCCTCTCTCCATGTATTTTTTATGCTCATTCTTTTTCCTTACTGTCTTTTCCTCCCTCCCTCACTCTAACTTTTTAAAATCTTTTCACTTAGTATTCTCTCTTCTCCTCTTGGTCTTTCATCCTGCCTTTCTATCATCTGCCTTCTTTTCTTTTCTCACTGATCATCCCTTTCTTTTACTCGCTCTCTTTTTCTTTGATCATCCCTCCTTTTCTCCTTCTCTAATCATCCTTTTTTTCCCCTTTGTCACCCTTCTCTTCTCTCTCTCTCTCTGTCTATCTCTCTCTTTCATTCATCATGTCTCTCTCCTTCTCTAATCTTCCTCATCTTGGTCCATTCTCTCTCTTCTTTATTTTCCCTTCATTTTATATCTCTGACCATGCATCTTATCCATACGTGCTATCTCATCATTCCTTCTCCCTGTGCTCACATCTCTTCATCTCTTTTCTCCTCTTTTTTGGCAGTCTTCACTCTGATCGCCAACCTCTGATGATCCCTCCTTTTCTCTCACGTTCACTGCTCATGCTCTCATTTCTTTTTCTCTTTCTCCTTACCCTCTCTCTGTCTTTCCGCCTCTTTGATCACTCTATTTTCATTATTTTCCCTACTCTTTACCTGCACTATCTCTCTATCTCTCTGCTGAATCTTTCTTTTCATATCTCTTTTTCATTCTCTTCTTTTCTTTTCTCATTTAATCTCTACTCATTTCTCTCTCTCATTCTCTCTCTCTCTCTCTCTCTCTCGCTCTTTCTGTGTGTGTGTGTGTGTGTGTGTGTTTGTGGGTGTGTTTGTGGGTGTGTCTTTTCAACTTTTCTCTCTCTGATATTTACTCTTTTTCTAGTCCGGGTCTTTCCCTGCCCCTTTCTCTCCATATTTCTGATCATCCATCTCTCTGCCTTCTTTTGGGGTCACTCCCTTTATTGTCCTACCCACTCTGTCTCTCTGTCTCTCTCTGTCTCTCAGCTGGCTGTTGTTTATCGTCCCCCTGCCTGTTTACCTCCCTGAGTCATCCGTTTGTCACATCGCGGCTCAGGCACGCTTTATGACGAGTGCTGCTTGTGTTTCTGCATAAAAGCCTGGCATTAATCACTTCACACTGACAGCACTGACAGAGCAGCAGCGAAAAGGCTTTGCAGTTTTTTACAGAGGTACATTTAAGACTGCCTTTGACCCCATGGTTGTGGCATGCCATTTCTCTGCCTGTCTCACTCTGTAACCACCCCCCACCACCTCACAACTCCCCCCACACCTCTCCACCCCCCTCCTCACTTCTCTCTTCTCCACTGCAGTCTCTCTGACAAACGGCAGAATTGAATTTCATTAGTCACATTGGCCCTGTTTTGAGCATTGTTCAGTCTCTCTCTTTCTCTCTCTCTCTCTCTCTCTCTCTCTCTCTCTCTCTCTCTCTCTCTCTCTCTCCCCCTCCATCTCTATGTCGTCTCCCTCTCTTGTCAGCCTGGCAATCTTGAGCACGCTCCCACCCTCTCCCTCTATCCCTCCCTCTCTCCATCTCTCGATCTCGATGCGCCACGGCTCCTCCCTCCACCTTGCACAGCAGCCCTCCCTCTCCATCTTCCTCTCTTCTCACTCGCTCGCTCGCTCCGCTGGGTGCAGCATGTATCTGAGGCACTGCGAGTCGCTCTGCTCCTGTTTACATGGATGCCTGCATCCGGGGCAGGGTCTGTGCTTTTGTGCCAGGGACTGCAGCTCTTGTCCTCCTCCTCCACCTACGTTCTGAAGCTGGTCCCTCGCTTTCAGGAATTGTTTTATTTTTTTTTCTCCTACAAAGGCCTCCCTGCCACTCCGGCCCCATTTGGATCTAAGCAGCGCCCCAGCAGCGGAATGGAGCTGCCAAAATTAGACTCCTCTGCATGACGTTTCTGGTAAGAGCACTTTACGCTCAATAAATGCAAGGGGGAGTATGTAAGGATGACTTCTCTTCTTTCTTTTTTTCTGAGACTCGTTGAATTAATGTCTGGGAGAAATGTATGTAAATATGTATGGGTGATAATCACTCTGTGTATGTGTGTGTGTGTGTGTGTGTGTGTGTGTGTGAGAGAGAGAGAGAGAGAGAGAGAGAGAGAGAGAGAGAGAGAGAGAGAGAGAGGAGAAGGAGCTGGTGCATATTCCAACCAGAACATGCTGAATAATGCTGCTGAATTTGATTTGATACTGTATCTTGGATTTGGAGATCAGCATGGATTATGTTGTCAGGGAGGAGATCATAATAATCATATGGATACAAGCACAATATAAGCACAAGCATGCATACATTTTGTTTTCACTTGTTCTTAGCTTTCCTATCCAATGATATCCATGAATTTGGCCTCTTTCTTGATCTATTTTTCCAAAAGGCTATAAAGATATTGTTGTGCATGCAGGCGTGTTTGCATTTGTGAATGTTCATGCTTGTGTTTGTTGTATTTAAGGCTGCAGAGTGAAGGATAGTCATTTCAGGATATACATAAACTGGAAGAGGATGCAATGGCAATTAATACTGTGAGCCTTAATTCCTTATATCATTAACAGGAATAAAGGCTTATGTAATGATGAATATTGGATTTTAGGATCAATTGGATTATTGCCTTTATTGGACAGCTCTCTCTCTCTTTCTCTCTCTCTCTCTCTCTCCCTCTCTCTCTCTCTCTCTCTCTCTCTCTCTCTCTCTCTCTCTCTCTCTCTCTCTCTCTCTCTCACCCTCTCTCACTAACTGACCAAGTCTGCAAGCAAAGCAGGCTCCTCTTTTGGTGAGATGCACTTTATTCCTTAATCTTGGCAGGCCACCAAAAATGAATTAATGGAGGAATCCTTTGGACATCAAAAATTCATGCTTCCGCTATGTCTTCAATCGTATTTCCATTAAAACTGCCACATTTCATTAACTACACATACTCATCGAAACATAAATGGTAATTTACATAAAAGCATTGCTTGTTTATCTTATTCCCATATCATACTCTGAGCAATATACCTTCCTAAACAGCCATAAAGAGGAGGGCAGAATGTTCCCCTGTCTTCAGCTCATTACCTATAATGGTGACAGCTGTTTAAGGCAATATAAGAATGTGTAAAGAGTGGGTGGCATATTACCCACTGCTGTGTTCCTCAAGGAGGCATCGAGCAAGGCACTGAGCATGGAGCCGAACCTCTTCCTGGCTTTCTCTCAGCAGATTGGCGTGCATTGCCACATAATATATGCAAATATGCATATAAGCATGTATTGAGCAGGAACACTGCACAAGGAAACAACTGCACAGCAACAGTGTCCCTGCCATGCTCTGGAGAGGAACAAGAGCAGATAGACTGGAGTCATTTACACTGGACTAACAGTCCTCACAGTCAATAAAGATACAATTAGGGACAAATCAATCGGCTGAAATATGTTTTCAATAATGTAGTGATTATGCTAACAGTGATTCAGCCAGCAAGTAAAATCTCTACTGGTGATAATGTCCATTATGATATTGCTGCAGTTTGATAAGGATATCAAATATAAGGCAAGATAAGACATGAGAGCTCTGTGCTTTCCCGCTTGTACTCTACTCTAACATTCATAAGGCTTATGACACTGGCATTTTGTGTAATTGTCGCCAGACAGGGTCAGTATAGCTGATATATCTCATTATTCCAGAGTGTTTAATGTTTTTAAACAGGGACTATTTTGATTTGAAACATACTTATAACAAGTCAAATGTCTAGATACTGGCCGATGTGTTATATAATGTTTCTACAGTCTCATAAAATATATATGAACTAATTTCAAAATGATTTCTCTATGCCCAGATGTTTTTTTTTTAAGAGTTTTCCACCCAAATGGCTGCTCAGTGTTTGTAAATAATGTTGCCCCACAGGGGAAAAAAAAGAAGTCCCCAATGATTATAATTTAGATTCTTGCCAATCAGCCCCTGCCCCTCCCTCCCTTTCTCTCTCTCTCTCTCTCTCTCTCTCTCTCTCTCTCTCTCTCACGCCCCCATCCCTCTCTCATTCTCTCTACAAACGTTTCTAGGTTCTTGGTGAGAGAGGAAATGGGACGAGTGTGGACAGATTGGGGGTGCATTTGTCCTCATTGTAGCATGATTCGAGAATCAGGGCCTATCAACATAATGGCTCATTTCTGTCACACGAAATGAGGCACTATTAAAATGGCCCAAGCACAGGCGAGGGGGGCTGCAGCAAGAGGTTTCTGAGTGCCATATCAGACACCACGTCCTCAGTCCAGCCTCACACACATGTATTCAGAAGGTCACACTACAGTCTCTACAATGCTGCAGACTGTGCCATTAAAATTTAATCATGACAGCTTTAAAAACGAAGAGAAAAACTGAGACCTGGAGGACAGATAAGGCCCTTGGTCCCCATCTCTTACCCTTGGTTGCTCTTCTGAAGCAGCCATGCCCATAAAAATCCATATGCAGGGTTACATATCCGTTCCCAGGGTCTAGTAGTATGTTATCATAGAGCGGTTAGCACCAGATCTGACCCGATCATATCTCGCCTCGGTCGCCGTTGATGGGCCCCGTTTGTTCCTTTTTGAAAGCGGAGAGGACAAGATCATTGATCGTATCGGTCCACGTAATAAAATTATTAGGCTGAACTGGAGAGCCTGGCCAAAGGAACAATTGCAGCATAATTCAGGAAGCTTGAAAGTGATTATCTTGTGGCTAATTTCAGGAGATAAGCCCCTTTCAAATGGAACTATTGATAAAGAACTCCAAGTAGCTTGGCGAGAGTTAGATTGCTTTTGGGATTACGCCCGTCCTATATTCACTCCCCATTCCTGCTCTCCCTCTTTTTTTTTCAATTAAACCCAAAACAAAGAGGCCTGTGTGTAAAGGAGGGAAAGAGGTTGGAGTAATTACCGGCTTAGGCCCTGCTGCTAGCGGTGAATTTCAAGTGAATCTCAAGAGCTTTAATGAGGAAAGAGGAACATTTTATGGAATTATTATTAACCATTGTCAGGCAACAGAGAGACGGACTGGTGTGGAACTGCTTCCAATTAGATTCTGCACCATGACAGGAAATTTGACAAGCTGCAGCAGCAGATGCTAATTCAGCAGGTCCACGGGCTGAGACGCCCAATAACACTTTTAATGCAGCTACAGAGCCTCGTGTGCTTGAAGACAACAACGTGTAAAGGATGTAGCTCGCTAACAAAGTGAAGGCCTAGTGTATGAGGCTTGTTTCTTGTTTTATCTTTCTGAAAAATGCTTATTTGAATCTCTAGCCTGTCACAGTAAATAAGCCAATTCAAAGTAATAGATATTTGTAACCACACTCTAAAAAATTATGGTTCTCTGGAGCAGTGGCTCTAAAACCAGGCCCCACAAGGTCTGGATTTTTAGCTTTATCCCTGCTGGGAGTTTGGGAGGCTTGAGCTAGAATGTGGACTGCCTGTGAGCCCCGTAGACCATGATAAGAACCACTGTTTCTGACTGATGGTATATAAGGATCATTAAAGGCTCCCTAAAGAACCTTTAAATTGATGTTTTTTCAAACGGAGATGAAGAACCTTTTAGTTAACTTAAAGACCCATTGTATAACAGAAAAGGTTCTGTTCAGGAACATTTGTTTAAGAGTGCATCTTATGGAACAAGAGGTCAGGATGTGTACAACAAAGAACCTGCTAATTTTACTCATCTAAAATAACCAGTGATTCTACATATCTTCAAACTTTTCATACATTCATTCATTCATTTTCAGTGACCACTTACCCAGAACCTACCCTGGAGCCACTGGGTGCAAGAGGGTGTGTCCCTCGGTGCTAGAGGGTGCTAGTGTCCCTCCCTTTTGGCGCGGCTGCCCATTTTTACATGTAGTGTTAATAATAGTAATACAGAGGTGTAAAAAAATGTTTTCTTGGGGTACTGTTTCGCCTTTAGAGACCCTTTATGTACTCCTTTGCCATGAATGGCTTTTGATATGAAAAATAATATGTTAAGCCAATATTATATCTCAAAACTATTGTAATTCACTGTCTGAGGCACCAGGCAGTATATTCTTAACCACTTCATGTAATAGCTTTCTGTGAAGGAGCTTTTAGAGCCATAAAACACTTCAGACGTCTGGTTCCTATTGCCACCATTGTGAAGAATTCTGACAGTACAGAAATATTCGGTTTCTTCAGAAAGTTTCTGTAGAAAAGTGTATTTGACATTAACGAAATGTGCAGGAATTAAAAAAATATATATCTGTGGAAGTAGCATTAAACAGGTGTGTGTTTTATATCGCACATAATTTATATCCATGCTGTAACATTCTGGCAGTTCTAGACTTTTGAAATATATTGCCTTTCTTCATCTTTATTGTTGAACTGTATAATTTGTATTCTGAGATTTTTGTTTCTACGTGTCTTAGAGGAGAGCTACTGGTATTTGGTTTTCCTTTTAGTGAACTTCCCTCAGCTCTCAAAACCTTGGGCTTTGATCTAAATATTACTGTAGTCAAAAAATAAGATCAAAAGGCTAAAGGAATTGGAAGTCAAATGGAAGCACACTGTTGGAGGAAAATGTGTTCTCTGAAAGCCAAAATCAGTGCTATCCGGACCAGGACTGATTGGGTACACGGGTTTGTTGGTGTGAGTTGGGAGGAAGATGAATGCTTAGGGCTGAGAAGCTGATTATTGATCTGGCTTGGGTCCTCCCTGATGAACTGCTGTTGTAAATACAGATAAAGACATCGTCTTATGTCGTAATGGATGGTAGTCCCTGGATTTGCCATCCTTAACGAGAGCGAGTTTATCGCTTGACTTTGAAATGTCTCCCACCACATAAATCCCTGCAATGAACATAATCACATTTCTGGAATACAAGTATTAACTGGTGTTATAAGTAGCTAGGATGGTATTTTATATATTTACTCTAAAATGCTTTTTTTAAAGGAGCAATCAGTCAATTCCTCTTTTCATTGTTTTCATGTTAAAAACAGCCATTATAGTAATACGTAGCCACATTGATTTTTTTCAGATTTTATATCCAACATATTTTAAACATGACTGTCACCATGTGAGGGACCCACTCAGTGTAGCATAACTTTTATAGTGGGACCAAATAAATAAAATAAAAAATAAAAAAATACAAAAACAACAATTTGATTCTGCATCTCATGTGAATTGCCCATTAGTAAATATGTTAAAGCAATACGAAATAACTCATAAATATTATTATTAATATTGCTTCTTTTTTGTAGTCAGCCTTATTGACTGTACTTTTAATTTAGTTTCTGCTTCTTGTACACAGTAGCCTTGCCATTAGAGATTCTGTATGAAACACCGAATGAGGTGGTTGGTGCCATCTAAGTAGCATTGTAATGCATGTCAGTCACTGACAGACAAGCCTTTATCATCAGTTAAGTGGGCACTGCAAATATTTAGGCATTGTGAAGGTATAAAATTTGACCACCGAATGCACTTCCTATTAGTCTTCTGCAATGTGTTCAGAACTGATAAAGGGAGAGAGAGAGATAGAGAGAGAGAGAGGGCTAAGAGAGGGATGGGAGAATGTTATGAATATGTTTAATGGAAGGAATAAGATATACTTCCCTTTGGGCAGAAAGAGACTATTAACTACTCAACATAATATATTCGATGTCCTCTGTTCTTCCTACATGCGGCCGTTTTCTATGAGAGTGCCATTACATTATGAGCATCCATAGACTGTGGCTAATGCTGAGTCATTTATTTTCTAACAGTGATTAACCATTATTTTAGTAACCCCCCCAAGATATAAACCCAAAGCTGAAATTTACCCCAAATTGGACAGAGGAAATTACAGTCATTTAATTTTTCAGGCTACTGGTTTACAGTAGGTTAACATTAGAACATTAGGAACATTAGGTTTTTAACCCATTCTGGTTTCATTTGGTTTTCCCACTGATCAAATCATTGAAACAAATATTGCACTGCTTATTAGATTGGATCTGTCAGTTTGATAGCCGCATAATTTAAAAAAACATATATAATTCAGTTATATTCATCTTGACACTATGGACCAGTTTCCTAGATGCTTAATTATATATTTGAAAGGTGTTAAAACTAGGAAATCACTCAAACAGCAGAGATGTACAGGTATAAGGATTTCAAAATGACTAAAAAATAAAAACAACTGAATTAACAAAAGGCGGCATGGTGGTGCAGCAGGTAGTGTCGCATTCACACAGCTCCAGGGACCTGGAGTTGGTGTGTTCTCCCTGTGTCCGCGTGGGTTTCCTCCGGGTGACTGTCTGTGAGGAGTGTGGTGTGTTCTCCCTGTGTCCGCGTGGGTTTCCTCCGGGTGCTCCGGTTTCCTCCCACAGTCCAAAAAACACACGTTGGTAGGTGGATTGGAGAATCAAAAAGTGTCCGTAGGTGTGAGTGAATGTGTGTGTCTGTGTTGCCCTGTGAAGGACTGGCGCCCCCTCCAGGGTGTATTCCCACCTAGTGCCTAATGATTCCAGGTAGGCTCTGGACCCACCGCGACCCTGAACTGGATAAGTGCTTACAGATAATGAATGAATGAAATAACAAAAATGTGTTGAAATTTAAAGCTGGTATGTGCTTTAGTTTCATTAATTATATCTTTATCATTTTTTGTCAATGAATTTAACCAGGCTTCTGAGTGTGTAGTATATTAGAGACAAGTGGGTGGTGAAAGGGCAAGGCTTATGTTATCCATGCAGTGTCTTTGTAATTGCATAAATCCGAGGCTGTGTAGAATATTATTAAAGGTCTTTAAAACTCTGTAGGTTCAGGACAAATTGGAGTCAAACATTTGAGTAAATCAGCCATGAAAACATATTTCATTACATCCCTTCCCTTCCAAAAGAAAGACCGGGAGCTGTAGATCTGTTGTGTCCAGTCCTATCCACAAAGGACTGGTGTGGCTGCAGGTTTTCATTCGAACAGAGCAGGAGAGCACATGATCAATTGTTTGAAGACTGAGGCCAACTGATTAAACAAGTGGAATCAGGTGTGCCTCTGCTTGTTTGAAAAACTGCAGCCACTCTGGCCCTTTGCGGATAAGATTGGACACTGCTGTCTAGATGATGCATGAGTTTGCCAGATGTGTCATCTGGTGAAACCTTTCACCTTTCCCTCTGCTGAAAAACTGCCAACGTGATGGTGAGTGTGAAAAAGTAGACCTGCCACATTTTAATGTGATCAATGTGTTGGTGTTTTTTTTTTTTTTAATAAGGCAATGAAAATACAGGGTATGTTCTCTCTGTGTAGAGCATATCTTTCAACCAGCCACATGGAGTGAAGTTGTAATTATTAGTTAACCATCTGGTATGCGCAACTTTCAAATGAGCACCTGAACACAGCATATGCCAAAAGTCTAAGTGGCATGTTCAGTGGTGAAATCGTTAGCATTGCAGTTTAGTCCCAGGCTGGGTTTAATCCAGGAAACTAGCTCTATGCATCCAACATGCAGTACAAAATCCTAATTATGTACTAGAGTAAACCTTATTTCACACATATCTCAATATTGTGGTCAGCAGGCCTAATAGCTTTATTACTGTGTACTGTATGTTAACCAACTGCAGGCCACTTATCTCCTGGGGTCACAGTGACCTCCATTACTAATTGCTTGTCTGTGTGAACCATGTCGGTTTTAACAGGACTAGCCAAACATTAGAGCATTAAAAAGAGAGTCATTATTTTACCCCAACATCTTCTTTCAGACAACGGCTGCTGGGACACTTTTTATTAGATACAGATTTAAACTGATATGGATAATGTGCAAAAATAGCATATCCATATGTTTCTTATAGATAGATAGATAGATAGATAGATAGATAGATAGATAGATAGATAGACACTTTATTGTCTTGCATAGAAACAGTAGCTCTATTGAGACACAGTACATTAACATTACAAAAAAAAATAAATAAATACTCGCATTGAAACAGCTTTCATAGATGTGAATTAAGCTCTTTATTCAGTTTAAGAATTGACTGATGTACAAAAGAATGATCCAGTCTAACCTTATTAAACAGTGGAACACTGTATCGTCGTCCAGATGGAAGAAGTACATATTCACTATTCAAAACATGATTAGTGTCAGAAAAGATGTTTTTTTTTGCCAGCCGCATTGTGTTGTTATAACAAGCGACCTCATACAGGGTTTCTAGAGGCTGACCCACAATCTTTAAACAGATTCTGATCAAGTGATTCAATCCGGACCTTACAGATGTAGATAAACAGCTGTAGCACACAGCATTACACTCAAAATAACAGCAGTATAAAACAGTAGGAGTATCTGCTGAGTAGCTCCAAAAGATCGGAGACGACGAAGAAAATAAATTCTCTTTTTAATATTTTTACAGATGTAGTCAGTATGATGTCTCCATGATAGAGTGGCATCAATCTTTACGCCAAGATATTTATAACACAGCACCTGTTTAATTATTTCATTATTGGTAATGGAGGGATTTGCGACTATCGATTTTGGGCCAAACAGAGTTTCTTCTGTTTTCTTTGTGCCAATGTCTAGAGCATTGTTTTTGCTCCACGTAAACACCTTGTTAACTCCCTGCTGGTGCTGTCCATGTCATTTAATAGTGTTTGCTAGGGTGACCAGACATCCTCTTTTACCCGGACATGTCCTCTTTTTTAGACTTAAAAAAAAATGTCCGGGCGGAATTTCACAAACATCCGGGATTTTGTTTTTCTAGAGCTTACATAGAATTTCGAGAAGCGTTTCATTCACAAACTAGTCCCGCCCTCCTCTATTCCAATTGATTCGCTTGAGTGAGAAGGGGGCGTGGTGAAGTCGCCTAAAATCTTCTGATTGGACGGTCTGACTGTAGAGCTACCGTTATTGGTCGATAACCTTCTCTGTAAACATTTAATTGGTCAGTCTGCAGGTCAGTAGTCATCCACCCACCCCCCCCCCCTGGACACTTGTCCTCGTTTTGGCAGGAGAAAGAGTCTTGCTCACTTTATTTGTAAGAAAAGAAGTGTACCAGTGAATCTAATAAGGGTTCGCTCTCAGACGAGACACTTTAAAAAGTAGAATATTGGATTGGATTGTGTTAAAGGCTGATGAATAATCTAGAAAGAGTGCTCCCACATAAGTATGAGGTTTATCTAGATGTTTAGTAGTAATATGAACTAATGTAGCAACAGCGTCTTCCGTGCTTCACCCTACTTTATATGCAAACTGAAATGGATCTAATTTCTCATTAGTACAAGTAGTTTGCAGATGTTGGAGCAAAAGTCTCTCTAGGGCCTTTATGATCACAGACGTTAAAGCTGTGGGTCTAAAATCGTTGTATTCTTTTGGACATTGAATCTTAGGCAGTGGTTTTATATGTGAAGTTTTCCATGCTATTGGGACTGTGTGTGTATCAACTGAGAGTTGAAACACTGGTTGTCAAGCTGGTGCCAGCTCTGTTGTGAAGTTTTTTAAAATAAAAGGACTACACTTATCTGGCCTGCTCTGCTATTTATGCCATATGATGTTATATTAAGTGATATTTCTAACTCTCAGTGGGCAGAATATGCATGTGGGTCAGTTTTCTGCTTTGCTTATTTGTCTTGCTTAGTCCAGCAGGACTTCATTGGCAAGGTCAAGAGGAAAAAAAATTGTGAGCAGGGAAGGGAAACTGAGGAGGCTGAAGAAATGGTCCTCAGTGATATTTTTTCCCCCTTCCAAGGTTATCACTAGGAAGAAATGGGGGACAGATCGTTGAGTGAGGGAGGAGAAACAGGCCTTCAACTTTGTATTACAGTTTTACATCTGCTTGGTAATATAAAATGCTCTAGCCTATACATGCCTTCCGTGGTGTCGGCTTTGAGGAAGGCGAGTGTGTACAGATTTATTCGCCCAATTTATCACGATACAAACAATCCCATAGAAATGTTCTTTTGTTGACAAAGTTAAACGATCATACTTGAAGAGCTTTGCTGGCTTAACCCATTATTCATTGACGCTATTATGGTGTGCACACTCTTGGCCTTAAATGGATAAATAAAGCAGTTTTCCTCTGTTGAAGGTGTAATTGATTTCTCCCTCTGGGTTGACTGATGGCCCTGGATGTGACAAATAGAGAGGAAGAGGACAAATCTCCTAAGAACCACACCTATGAACTTCCTGAGCATTGAGAAAACACGCTAATCTAAAAGAAATCTATTTCTCCATTAAACAGGCGAAGGCACATCACTAGCAGACGCCTTGAAAAAGAGAAGCATCTCTCTCTCTCTCTCTGTCTCACTCTCTCTCCCTCTTTTATCCTTCTCTATCTCTACCTATCTATCTCTCTCATTCACTCACTCACTATCGCAAGCATTATATAATTGAAGAGTGAGATCATAAAGTCTCACACATTAACATCAAGCTAATGAGCAGGTGTCAATGTGGCTGGTCATTTCTGATTGACCTTGACAGGTCAGCAGGCATTGGTCACGCATGGTAATGTGGAAATAAATCACCATAAACACAGTGTGTGTAAATTTAGCCAACTGCATTTTGTTTCATTAAAGTTGGCTACACATGTATTTTACGAGCCCTAACTTTAGCAATGCTTATGTCTTATCATTGTTTGTACATTAAGCTTTGTATTATAAGTCTCATACGGAAGTGAATATTTTTGTTGAGAGCTGAATATTAAATGATTGAATGGGGCGGCATGGTGATGAAACAGGTTGTGTCATTGTCACCCAACTCCAGGATCCTGGGATTGTAGGTTCAATCTCCACTTTGGGTCAATTCTCTTGCATTATCTTGAAAATAATGAGGAAAATAAAGAGTAAAGAAACACAGGAAATATTTTTCATTCATACATTGTCTGCAACCACTTATCTAGTTCAGGGTCGCGGTGGGTCCGGAGCCTACACGGTATCACTGGGCGCAAGGCAGGAACACACCCTGGAGGGGGCGCCAGTCCTTCACAGGGCAACACATACACACATTCAGTCACACACACACACCTATGGACACTTTTGAGTCACCAATCCACCTACCAACATGTGTATTTGGACTGTGGGAGGAAACCAGAGCACCCGGAGGAAACCCACGCAGACACAGGGAGAACACACCAACTCCTCACAGACAGTCACCCGGAGCGGGACTCGAATCCACAACCTCCAGGTCCCTGAAGCTGTGTGACAGTGATACTGCTTGTGATGTTTCACATCTGCTTGTGATGTTTCATGGTAAATTAATATACTGTAGTTAACTTATGTTTGTTTAGTTGTTTAAATTTCCACTAGAAAAAACAAAAATACATTTGGTGAAAGGGAAACGAATGTTTAATAAAGACTACTGTAGACAATCAAACCACTTAAAGATACTGGCTGAATCATTTTTTTTCTGTTTTTCAGGAATGTATTTGTTTTCCTGGTGCTGACTATGGCAGTTCAGACACAAACATGAACATTGAAGGATTCAGTATAATGTATAATAATAACTGTGCCAAATTAAGAGGCCACATTTAATGTTTATACATTTTTGTCAAGTAACCAGCAGAAAATCACAAGTGTCAAAGGTTAAATGAGTATTTAATGTTTTATATATCCAATCATGGCCTGCTTTCATTCTTTTTCAAAGACTTGATTTCAGGTCGTTTCACTACTTTGAAAACAGCATCTTGATTGATTTTATACCTTTTTTTTTTTGACATCTTTTCTCAGTACCAGCTTCTTAACAACTGGGGACACAGTTCAGTCACAAAGTGTTGAAAGCATGGGCAGATGCTTTTCAGACTCTGTGATTTAATCCTGTATCTCAAAGATGAAAGCTTTAAACAAAGTTTGATGTTCAATCAGGCCTTTTATTTCTGTTAAATATGAAGTATAACCTTCCCAGATACATCTTGTTTAATGACAGTTTATGCTGGGGATTGAACAAAGGAAGAGTGGTCCCTGACTTTTACGCAGGCCTTTATTTCTACAACACCTCACAAATAGTTAAATTATAGAACACGTGGAAAAATAGGGCATCCCATCTGACAATGAATACTGGAGGCTTTTCTATGTTAAAATAACCCTGTGATGGTCACTTGGTTTCCTTGCCTCAAGCTACCACACAGGCTTGAATGGATATGACCTCTTACTGTGCAGGGAAAAGCAATAGAGAAGGAAAGCTATTACTCCTGTACGGCTGTGAGGAAAGTTACCGGTTCAGAACAAAGCCAAGGTGGTGAAGCTTTTCTGAAGCTGTGTTAATGCTTCACACAGAAATTGTGTTACGTTAAAAAAAGGTGAAATGTAGGCCTTGTTTTGTTGTTGTTACGTTTTAACACTCCACACTGACCCCTGAAATGGTGTAATGTCTACAACCTGCTACAGGGTGTTTAGTTTCATTTACTATTAATAAAACCTCTCAACAGGACATTGCAACATGCCAAACTTGAAAATTTGTTTGTATCATGGCATATGCTCTGGGGATGCTTAAAATTGTTTTAAGCTCCTCACAGGAGGTAAACAGCACTATGGAATCTCCTGTCCAGCTGAGCTCACTAACAAAGGACATACTGTTCGTTTTAGTTGCTGGGTTAAAGTGACTTCTTATAAAGGCTTTCAAAGGGAATCCAGGGAGCTTCCTTAAAATCTAAATTCAAATGTAAACAAAGTCAAAATCTGTGATGAACCTAAAACCATTTATGGTAGGACGATCATGAAATGTCATTGCCAAAGGTTTGGGTACACCAGTCAAGTTACATCCTTTATTATTATTATTATTATTATAGGCTTTAGATGTACAAACATATAGGTAGGTTCACACTGGTTGTTTGGTCATTTTGAATATTAAATAAAATGCCTATATTTCACATGATCCACTCTTGTTCCTTTCACCACCGCTTTAAAGAAATCTGAGCCAGTGCACTTTTGAAAAACTGATCACATATCCCTCTTTAACAAACTGTTGGCTGCATGTTGTTATTCAGCAACAATGTACATTTGCAGCCATAAATGTGAAGTGATATTATAACAGAAACTCTAAAAATGAGAAATAGCTGCTTTTAAATCCACATAATGTGCCACATTTTCTTTGCCATTGTAATCAATACAATAAGTGCAACATGCTGCTCTTTTTCCATGCACTCCGAGACTTTTTCATAAACAGCAAAGCTATAAGTGGCTGAGTCAGTCAAGCCTGAGCGATACATTCCCATGTAAAAAATTCCCTTTTATCCCGATGTGTTTGCACTTCAAGTATTCAGCAAACTCAGTAGCAGAGATTTTACAAATATGTTCTACGACACTGCGAGTTATTGACTGGTTGAATGAATGCACTGAGAATTGCACAGTTGCAATATTCCGGCCGAGGTGCTGCAGTTTTTAGTCTCTCGTCATGCGTAATTCATGGTCAGCTGACAGACTTTGATTTGTATGTTTACAGAATGAGAGCTTCCTGAGCAATGATTTAATCTTTTAATTGGATAATAAATCCAACTCTTTGAGTAATGGTCTTTCATCATGCCACAGCTGACCACCAAGGTCAAATGAGCATTAATGCTTTTACTCTTGCTAACATCTGGACTGTTTCACCGAAAAAAATTATATCGATCAATTATAGAGCTTTATTAGGATTAATTGCTGTTTGTGGGTATGTTTTGTGTGTGTGTTTGTGTGTGTGTGTGTGTGTGTGTGAGAGAGAGAGAGAGAGAGAGAGAGAGAGAGAGAGATGCTGAAAATGCTGAATGCTGAGAAAAACAACACAAATTCTACAATTAGCTTCAAACCAGAGGTAAAGATCTACATTTTCCAAAGCTGTGATTTGTGTTTTTTCAGCAGGAATGTTAGGAGGCGGTCACAATACACTGAAGTGGAGGCGTTGTCTTTGGGTGTACCAGATATTTTTTATCAGAGTATTTGTATCTGTGCTGAAATGTTACCTGCCATCATTTTGAAGTGATATTCTATTATGTTCCTGTTCCTTAATTACTAAATTGCTAAACATCCTTCCAACATTTACAGTGATGTCTGAAATCTGGGGTTTCTTTGTTTCTACATAAATATGACATAAAGCATCATATGGTTGTCCTGCCAGTCCAAAAATTCCAAAGTTTAGTGTCAGAATTTGCATTAATTCATTTATTGTCTGCAACCACTTATCCAGTTCAGGGTCTAAGTGGGTTCAGAGCCTATCCTGAATCATTGGGCTCAAGGCAGGAACACACCTTGGAGGAGGTGCCAGTCCTTCAAAGGGCAATACACACACATACACACACTTTTAAGTTTCCAATCCACCTACCAACGCGTGTTTTTGAACTGTGGGAGGAAACCGGAGCACCCGGAGGAAACCCACAAAGACACAGGGAGAACACACCACACTCCTCACAGACAGTCACCCGGAGGAAACCCACAGAGACACAGGGAGAACACACCACACTCCTCACAGACAGTCACCCAGAGGAAACCCACACAGACACAGGGAGAACACACCACACTCCTCACAGACAAATCAAATGCACACTTGGTTTAACATTATTTATTACCAGTAAAATTAGATAATGGATGATACCCTTACATAATACTGAACTGCCATGAGGAGCAATTTGGAAAGGTTAAACCAACACATACACACAGAATATCACTTACCGCAGTAGTGACGTTTGTTTTTATTGTAATATTTATTGTTTGTTTTTGAACAAGTAAACTCTTACTGCTTTGTTAAGCAGCCCTTTAAATGCCATTTTCATGCACCTAACAATTCTACACAGTAATGTTTATCAAATATTTTTGTAAGTATTTCCGGTAATAAAATTAACATGTAATTAATGTCAGTCTTGACTTAATTAAGTGAAATGAAGGTTGCTCTCTGCCTTTGGAATAGTACAGTAACACAATGGACATGTGCTAGTTCAGGTTAGATTTGTTACACCTGTAATATTTGGGTTTCACTTTACTATATGATCCAGCATTTTTTGCTGGATTTCTTGAGCCTTACCAGAGCCCTGAGAATAAACCGATAATTAAAGTTCAGTCACATTTGAATTACATTATAATTACAAAACGAATACCTTAGTTGTTTATGTAATGCTTGAGAGTGTAGCATAGGATGTACAGAGCCAAGTAATATCAGCAATAAATACACTATGATAAAGGGGCTGTGTTTATGGTGGATCCGTTTACGTCATGACCTTCACCCTCCCCAACCATCTCTGCTATTTTAGTCGCTTAATCGATGTTGTAATTCTCACATGCAGGCCTGACGCTCCCTGGCTGACCGTGCCATGAATGCAGATCACTCTCCGCCGATAGACTTCTGTCCGGTCCTCTCCACTGGACTACGACAGGGCTTTTGACCTAACTCAGGAGTACAAATACACATTAGATATTATCAGAGCTCCTCACTGGATTTCACACAGGAGCTGGAGCAGCTCGTACTCACCTGAAAATGCTTGCGGATGGAGTATTTGTGCAGCGATACTTCATTAGGCAGATGGTTGTATATATAGGCCTCACCTTTTTCTTGCTTTCTTACAGCAATTGCAGCGGATCAAAATAGTTCTGCTCCAGCTGCTTCACAGTATGAGGTGTTGAGATATGATTACGACACATGTCGACTCTGAGTTTTTCTGAAAATATGGAATAACAGAGCCTTAGATCCTCAACCCCCAAATTCTGTCTAGATATATAATAATAGACATTACAGATGCTGTACAAAAGCAATAATGTACAAGTTTCAGTCAGTATTATAAAAATGCTTTGCTATTTTTAGGTTTAATATGATTTATATTTGTATCTAGAATTTATGTATTTAAAAGTCTTGATCACACACAGCCCTAATTACACAGACTGGATTGGGTCAGTTGGTAACAGTTTAAAACCCTATAGAATATAATGTCAACTTGTCAAATGCATTTCATTATATTTACAAATGCCACAATTGTAAAGGGAAATACTGGATAGTCGTATCAGCTCGCAATTCCTATATTTGTTTACCCTAGTTTTGAAACTGTTTTGAAATAATCACACCCTTGAAACGTGTGGCAAGCATTCACATTTCACATACTGCCTATCAGTGCTCAGCTACTGAACTAATTTGCAATGGCTTTACAGATATCTCAATGCCTAAACTACAGCTCTTACACGAGTCAAACCATACGGGTTTTGGTTTATATCATTAGTCTACTCATAAATGTCGTCCAGAATGATATCACAGCTATATCTTCTGTTTATGTGCTAAACACTGCATTCAACATCCGCATGTTGTTAAACAGCTCTGCAATGGCTTTATGCTGCCACACTACCCTTGGCAGACTGAAGCGTGTGGGTACTGGTTCAATTTTAATTTGGCGAGGATAACTTTCACTGACAGATTTAACCACACACACAAACTCGGTCTAACTCACTGCATTCACAAGCAGATTGAAGCTTTATGACAAATAAACGAGTGGAGTCAAGGTAATATTAATATTTCATCAGTGATAATCCAACATAACGACGATAACAAACTAGATTTCTGTGAGTGACCATCTATCCCATCTATTCCGTTCAAAAAACATGTCGCAGTGTCGCAGTCACACAGTCACAGGGACCTGGAGGTTGTAGGCTCTAGTCCGGCTTGGGTGACTGTCTGTGAGGAGTTTGGTGTGTTCTTCCTGTGCCTGTGTGGGTTTCCTCCGGGTGCTCCGGTTTCCTCACACAGTCCAAAAACACACGTTGGTAGGTGGACTGGAGACTCAAAAGTGTGTGTATGTCTGTGTGTTTGTGTGTCGCCCTGTGAAGGACTGCCGCCCCAACGTGTTCCTTCGTTGCGCCCAGTGATTCTGGGTAGGCTCTGGACCCACTCCGACCCTGAACTGGATAAACGGTTACAGATAATGAATGAATGAATGAATATACCTTAGAGAACCTTACAACTTCTCAACAGCGGTGGTGACAGGGACCAGGAGTGAGGTGTGCCACACAAATATAGCCATTTTATTTACAATTCACAATCAGTGAAGCTTTAGATGTCCTCTGAGTTTATAAACTGAAATTGTGAGAGTTGCAGTATAGTAATAAATCTGAAAAACTACATTTTCTTTGGGACTATTTTGCATTACAACCCTGTGCATGGATTCCTTCCCCATGAACGCCTTTTAATAAATGTTTTAAGCCAAAACTATTATAGAACAAGGTCTCATGCATCATGCATTGTATTTGTATCTATGTGTGAAGTAGCTTTTAGAGACTTAAAACTGGCTCCTGTCTACCGCTAAACGAATTCTGATTTGGTTACATAGCATTTCATTTTACACCATACTGAACGACTTTGTCTAAATTTTATTCATTTAATTATGGAAAAAACCCATTCCCCCCTTTAATTATCCACACAACTTGTCTGTGTTCTGATGGCACAAATAGAGCGTGAACTTCAAAAGCTGTGTTACACAAATCACATTAGTAGCAATAAATGTGTGCAGTGCCTCTACATTAGACACAATATGTTCCAGATATGCATCTCAGTTTATGTAAATGTTTCATAAAGCTTTTTTTATAAAAGCCCTTACTTTAGACATGTATGAAGTAAGAATGGAACTGCATGATCGATTTTGGGAAGTAGAGCTTGAAGGCTTTTCTACATTAAAACACCCCTGAGTCCAAGTAAGGCAGGGTTTAATAACCCCCCAGCCTCTACACTGTATTTTCCTCCACTGCGCTTTCGTGTGCAGTTTAATTTCAAGGTTGCATTGACAGATATTGAATGTATGCACCAGCAGTTGGAGGCAAAAAATAATGATGGAACCAGTGTGGGTAGAACGATCCGCTAGGGCTTTTATTTGTGTATTGGAAAAAAAGGCAGAACAATGAGCTATGACTATGAGCAATATTAGGTCCACGTAGACTAATATTTACACTAAAGCTGTCGACAGTGTGAGCAGAAGATGGAATTCTCAGCCACTTTGTGTTTGATGCAGCTAGGTAAAATAATTTCAAATCATTACAGCACAAATGTTGTAATAACGGGAAATGAGAATCTAATTTTCACATCTGTTCCTACAACAAAGAGAAACATTTAAAAACCTTCATTTATTTAATTTATGAGAGTGGCTATAAGATAATCCACTTGCATAAGAAAGAATATGTAAAGAATTACACAGCTAACTGTCACGCCCGCTTCTCAGGACTCCATATCCCAGAATACCCCAGAAGATCACATGACTCCACACATGAAGTTTCCCATTCACCTGAATTCTAATAATGCACACCTGTTTGTCCCCTTTTATATAAACCTCAGTTATTTTCCCAGTCCCTCCCAAGTATTGCCGAGTTATTTCCCTGCATACAAAGCGTTCTCTAGTGTCTGATTTACCTTGCCATCCTGTTGCCTACTCCTCGTCTGACTGTTCGTGACGCTAACAAAAATAGAAATCACAATATAATTAAAAATATGTAAATAAAATGGGACTCCTAACAACCCTGCCATATGTGATAGGGCTCCATTACCATAAGAAAGCTTTGATCTTCGAGAATCAGCACACACATTTTGAGGGGAATTTCTTAACAATAAATACAATATATTAATTCAATCATTCATATGTGAATGAGTACGAATACCATAGTATTACTAAACTGTGGTATTCATACTCATCATTTTAAAAATGGTTAGAGCAGGAAGTTAAAAAGTTTAGAAATTAGTTTATTTCTTTCCTCTTTCTTCATAAAATAGTCTTCTTTTTTTAATTCCATGAGATCATTAATCAAATGTCTTTTCTTTATGCAGCACAATCTGCATGAGTACAGAACATCTATATGATCATCAGCAGTTTTGCCTCAACTATAATTAGATAAACTTTTTAGCTTTACTTTTCATTTCTAACTCTGCTCTGTCTGGTATGGGGGACTGTGGGTAAAGATATAAGTGTCTTTTGAGTCATTGCTTCAGTGAGTTTGACAAAGTACCTCTGGCTTTTGTTTCAGCAGGTAAGCAGCAGGATGGTGGCAGGTGAGGCGAGTGGGCACAGCTACCTAGTAGCATGCTGGCAGCCCATTCTCATCTTGATGCTGGGCACGGTGCTCTCAGGCTCGGCCACAGGATGCCCCTCCCGCTGTGACTGCAGTGCTCAGGAGCGCTCTGTCGTGTGCCACCGCAGGAAACTGATCGCCCTTCCCGAGGGAATACCCATAGAAACACGACTGTTGGACCTGAGCAAGAACCGTTTGAAAGCCATCAACCCTGAGGAGTTCATCAACTATCCTCACCTGGAAGAGTTGCAGCTCAACGAGAATGTAATCTCTGTCATTGAGCCCGGGGCATTTAGCAATCTCTTAGGCCTACGAACGTTGGGACTGCGCAACAACAAGCTGAAGCTCATTCAGTTGGGCATGTTCACTGGTTTGAGCAACCTCACAAGACTGGATATCAGTGAGAATAAAATAGTCATCCTGCTGGACTACATGTTCCAGGACCTTTACAACCTAAAGGAACTGGAGGTAGGAGATAATGACCTGGTATTCATCTCTCATAGAGCCTTTCACGGCCTCAATAGTTTAGAGCAGCTCACCATGGAGAGGTGCAACCTGACCTCTGTGCCCACAGAGGCCTTCAGCCATATTCATAATCTGCTGATACTCAAGCTGTGGAATTTCAAAGTTAACATCATTAGGGACTATTCCTTTCGGAGACTCTACCGCCTGAAAGTGCTAGAGATAGCAAATTGGTCTCTTCTGGAAACCTTGACCGCCAAGTCTCTTCACGGGCTCAACATTACCACGCTGAGTATCACAAACTGCAATCTCACTGCCGTCCCGTACATGGCCATCCAGCACCTTGTGTACCTTCGCTCTCTAAACCTTTCCTTCAATCCCATTGAGGTTGTGGAGGGCAACAAAATGCACAATTTGATGAGGCTCCAGGTGTTCGACTTGGTGGGTGGTCGACTGGCTGCCATTGAGCCTTATTCTTTCAGAGGACTAAACTACCTTAAAGTTCTCAATGTATCCAGCAATAGCCTGAGCACTTTAGAGGAGTCTGTCTTTCACTCCGTCGGCAACCTGGAGACCCTGGGCCTCTTTGACAACCCCTTGGCGTGTGACTGCCGTCTGTGGTGGGTCTTTCGAAGGCGCTTCAGGCTCAATTTCAACAAGCAGCAGCCATCTTGTGCCACGCCCAAGGTTGTGGAGGGGAAGGAGTTTAAAAGCTTCCCAGACAGTCCTCCTGAAAATTCTTTCACTTGCCAGAAATCTCAGATCCGGGATCGCAGTGAACTACGGAGACCTGTAGATGAAGGGACTACAGTTCATTTTGCATGCCAAGCAGATGGGGACCCGGTGCCTGTGATCATGTGGCAATCTCCACGGAAGCAAATCATCACCACCAAAAGTGTTGGACGTCTCTCTGTGTCACTGGACGGCACCCTTGAAGTACGATATGCTCAGATACAAGACAATGGCACATATACATGTATAGCCAGCAATGCAGCAGGTAATGACTCCAGGCTTGCACATTTACATGTCCATAGTTATTCCCCTAACTGGCCCCATCAGCCTAATAAGACATTTGCCTTCATCTCCAATCAGCCCAATGACAGTGGTGCCAATGGGACTGGTAGATCAGTCCCATTCCCATTTGATATGAAGACACTCATCATTGCTACAACTATGGGATTTATCTCTTTCCTTGGAGTGGTGCTGTTCTGTCTTGTTCTCCTCTTCCTCTGGAGCCGAGGGAAAGGTAATGCCAAGCCAAACATTGAGATTGAGTATGTGCCACGTAAAGTAGATGGGGAGGCAACTCCAACTGAGGAATCCCATAAGATCAGAATGAAAATGATGTAAAAGTTTTGAGTAAAGGCTAGCTGCAGTGAACTGAAGTAAAAAAAAAATCTCTGGCAAGAGACTTTCTTGGAGGAGGGAAGGAGAAGTTTGTTTGTTTCCCTTACGGAATTGATGGAAGAATCAATGTCTAAAGTAAAGCCTTTTCCAATTTTTTTTTTTGCCAATCACTACACAGCTCAGTCCTACAGGGATTGCTTCTTCAAAGCAAAGTCTGAACGAATTTCAAGGGACCTAAAATTCTGTTTTTGTTTTGCTAACCTAGAAGATTGAGTCTGTCTGATGCAGATTATTTTACAGCCAGAAAACAGAAGGCCAGTTTTAAATCCATACTTGTCCTTGTCTTTAACCTTTTGTCATATTTTTCCTGTACATAATTCTTTCTGTGTACATAGGGCAATACCATTGATAAAATGAGGGTTAAGAAATCATGTTCATGGGTTGTTGAGCATCTTGAAGTTACTGTGGCGTGCTTAAATGGGTCAGATATATGTAAATTGTACACCTGTCTTACAAAATTGCCAACTCTTTATAAGAGATTTTTTTTTATGAAATAATGATTATGCTTGACAATCATCCATATTGTAAAAGTCAAGTGTTAATCCTTAATGGTGTCCTTAAATGGATGGTACTCTTTCAGTTTTGATGCCGGATATAAGCCTAGTATATATATAAGCCAAATGTAGCTTTAAAGTTGAAGCCATTTGGTGTTTCTGAATGTGTGTTGAAGCCAATCTGTCATGGTATTTACACTAAAATATCTGGCAGGAGCCTCACGAGACGTCTCAGCAGTTTTCATCTGCTGAGGGAACGTTTACATTTTTATTAAATTTCTCTTTTGCATCACATCTTATCATGGTTTAATTTACCATACCGTAATCCATCATTAACATTCATAAGGCAGGGATTTCTTTGAAGGTAAATGTGTTCATCAACCCTTGACGAAATAGCAGTGTTGCCTCTGGAACAATGGCAGACTGTAAACCATTAAAATGATAACCTTTTTTTACTTCTGTGTCCATTTTCATTTCTTTCATATTACTTTCAGACTCGAGCCTATGAAAGTGCTTGAGATAACGGAGAAGATTATTGGAAAGCCCCTGAAATCCTCAAGAACTAATTCTCTATTGTTGTCATTCGACATTTGCTGAAAAGGTCTTTCTTGTGCAAATGCTCATTTTGATTTGAGTGAGTAGAACATAGCATAATGATAATCATTATGAATATAAAATGTTGGATCAATCTTGGATTACAGTACAGGTTCAGACCCTGTAAGTCTGCCTCTGTGGAAAAGGATTACCTTAAATGCATAATTTCAGTCTCTAAGGGGTATAAACCAGTGGAATCACAAAAGCTAGGTAAATTTTGCTTATGAACAGTGAGTTGGGGGCATTACAAAGTCAGCAGCTCTTCATGAATATTTAGGAAGCTGACAGAAGAATGGAGAATGGGCAACAGTTTATTCCTTTGGGCAATTTTTAGTAAGTGTTTTTTGTTTTGCTCTCTAAATCGCTCAAAAATAATCTTAAACTTTGTGTAATGATCAGGTCAGATGCATTATAGAAACTGTCCCAAAAAGAAAGGGTGGTAAAAATCTAAATAAAAAAATAACAGAAGTTGACTTGTGCTCTTGTGATACAGAACAAATTCAAAGCTTCTAAGCTCTCACTTCTTCTTACATTTCATTCCACATGAAACACATAAAAGACAGAGCTCCAGCAATTTTCAGCAGCCTATACGACCATGGTATAGAGTAAATGGCTGCATGCTGTCATCAATACAGCAACTTTTTAAATACAACAAAATGTGTTATGCTCCTTATTTGGCCCCCATTAAACACATATATTAAATAAAACTACACCATAAACTCCAATGCTTCAACCCAAAAAATTGCAAAGAAATAAATGTGGCCTCTGTGAACATGTCAAGGTCAAGGATTAAAAGTACTGTGTCATGGGTAAAAAAAAAACATTTTCTCTTGCTTATGTAATTGATTAAAATACATGTATTCATTTTATCAATAATAAAGTACAAAACTTTCAAATATATTTTAATAGCTAAGTATAATTATGCATTTTTCACCCTTCTCACAAAATAAAACATTTCATTGCTCTAATTTATTTTACTACAGCAGCACAAAAGTCTCCCAGGAAGCATCGTACAGAACAACAGTAAACACTAATTTGGCCTCTTTCCTCACAGTCGGACAGTGATCCCAATGACAAGAGTTGGCGAGAGACACAAACGTGGCTGCATTATTAAAGCAGTAACGAATAAATTACTATTACAGAACTGAATAGAACTGTATGACTAATACGTGGTAGAATATATATTTCTGAATTAACTAATGAATAGAAACCAATGTAACATAAACGAACTGAACCCCGTTTTATAGTAGCTTAAAAATGAGTGATGACTCAGAGTGTTTAAGTTATAATTGTTAATTGTTGTTTTCAGTTATTTACATGATTTTATGTGATAAGGCTGAAGCTGATTGTACTTAATGTGGTAGGATTAGCCCAGAAGCACAAACAGACTTTGAACCTTAAAGAAATCCAACATTTTCTCCCAGCTTACTAATTTTTCTTTCTTAACTCTGAACATAAATGAATGATTAGCTAGTTTTCAGAGGCGGAAAGAGTACTTAAATATTCTACTCAAGTAAAAGTACTGTTACTTTGATGAAATTTTACTCAAGTACATGTAAAATGACTGGTATAAAAATATGCTAAATTAAAAGTAGTAAAATGACTGGTATAAAAATATGCTAAATTAAAAGTAGTGCATTTGAAATTTACTCAGAGCAAAAGTTACTTAGTTACTTTTTTACAGTGTGTGTGGGGGGGGGGGGTCTTTCCTGTGTAGTGCAAAATGGACAATGGGGATATAAATTTAAAAGCAGGTGGTTCTAATTACTGAAATATTTTTACAAATTAAATAAACTGCTCATGGTGATGCTGAAGACATGAACATGACAGTTAAAATAGTTGTAATGTCTACTGACATTTATACATGTCTATTCAACATTATATTCATATTAAAGGGATATTTCTGTTGTTTTGAAGTGCATATGTAGAGAGTTTAGTTTTCTTCCAGTTCAGTCTTCTTCCATTCTGCTCCTGCAAACTGGAAGACTGCTGAGCACTGTCTACTATGGGTAATACATCAAATTATCATATGTACTTCATACATACCCACTTCTAAACCACTGAAATATATATTTATATTACTTTAATAACACTTTACCAGCAGGTTGCTAGCTAGGTTTTGTTAATTTTATGAATCCCTTGAGAAAAATGTAGGTGTCATAGCAGCCAGGTGGTTTTAAATACACAGCTATAGTACCTCAAATAGAGAAATGTGCAAAAAGGTTCAGTGAAGTATGTTAATGCACACATGGAATACATAAGAATGGGAGATAAATAAATTAATTTATTGGTGTAGATCGAGTCATAACACCAAGACCAATAAAGGTAAAAGTTCAATAATAGCCAACCAACACACACTTATGTATTTTTTGCTGATTTGAGCCTCTTACTAAAATAGGAACATTTCTCTTTAACTACCAATGCAATGGTACAACTATTATTTAACCGACTTGTACATGCTCTACATGTGCAGGCTTGATGTTGGGATTTTATAAGCTGCTTATTCTCTCTTGGCAAACACAGCTTACACTGCATTTTAAACTTGCAGTTGAAGCCGACGTGGTCCCATAAATATGACCAGGGGCGAATTCTGTCCAGAGGAACTTAGGATTCAACTGGGTTTCGCCTTCAGCTGGGTCTGCACCAGTGAGGCACTTGTCCATCTCGATATTTCTTGTGATTTTAGTGATAGATTGCTCTCCAGCCCATCATTCACTCCGATAGTTTCTGGTGCACAATTTTTTTTTCTTGCATTTTTATATTTCAATTCTTACTCAGTAATGGATGTGATTTAAAATGTAGTGACGTAAAATACTTAATGCAAAATGTAATTAAGTAAAAGTTACAGATTTTAAAAACAACTTAAAAATTACACACACACACACACACACACACACACACACACAAAAACTACACACACACACAAAAACTACACAATTACAGTAACGCCAGTAAATGTAATTGGTTACTTTCCACCTCTGCTAGTTTCCACACATACCAATATAGGGAATAATAATAAATGGAACAATGCCTGTCTCAGGCTGTTTTACTTTCCCTGAGGTTTGTTGTATCCAGACTGATCTACGAAGAAAGTCATGTTATGTCCTTTTTTGGTGGTTTTAAATATTTTAACGTTTCCTCATTTCTTTTAAATATGAGACACTGAAGTAATATGTAATCGTTATTAAAGTTTAGAAATGTCCCATTCACAAAATGTCACATATCCCATCTATATACATAAACTGCACTGAAAAAGACTTTAAATGGACTGTCTTTGTGATGGCCCCAAACCCAACACATTTACATATGTCCATGCTCTCTGTGTCCAGCAGATCCTTTACGTACATACCCGTATTTATGTTAACTTTTAGCTCAGTGACTAGGCTAGCAGCCAGTCTCCACAGAGAGTAATGCGTTTTGGGTTTTATTCGTGAGAAAACACTGATGAATGACGACATAAAAAATATAGTTAAAATTGTGAATCCAGGGGGACATAATGTTGTGCTGCAGAACATTGCGTAAGATGACAAATAACATATTAAACGTAGATTTCAGCTTCTCTAACTTGAGTAATTAGCCAATGTTGAGCAACAGCAAGCTGCTTTTTCAGTGTCTCTCGCATGGGCACAAATCCCCATTGTGCTGTGAAATTGGGCTAAATAAGGCTAGAATGTGCATAACTGTAGTGGGTTGAATGGATGTGGTACTGTGGAGAGTAGACAGTGGCCTGGCTCTGCTGACAGCCTGTCGCCTCGCTTAGTGCATCAGATGCAGGGGAGGCTTGGAGGAAGCGTGTTTTCAGCAAGAATCACGAGTTGTGTAAGATCAGCAGCCTTCCTGCCGCTCTCCAATTCTGTGAGTCACAAGCAGTTGGCCGAGCAGTATGCGCCACTTTAATACTGAGCAAAAAGAAGTGCTAAGTGGAGTGGTGCACTTTAATGTGTAAGGAAGCCAAGCATCAAGCGTCAGTCTGTGCTCACTCAGCCACTCAGCACATAATAAAAAAATATATATATAAAAACTGAGCGAGAGAACAAGCACAAGGGTTGATTTAATCAATTTAAGAAAAAGACAAAAAACAACAAATAAAAAAACTTAATACAACCCTGCAGACTAAAGCTTATAAATGTGAGAGGAGAATTCATCCCCATATTACAGTGATCAATGGACACTCTTCTCAGAGTCTGAATAATCAATACACAGCCTATGTGCTTAATTTTAATGTCAAAAAAAAGCCAGACTATCCTCTGTTTTGGGATTCATCTCAGGATTGTTTTCTCTCCAAATTGCTGTGTGCTACGTTTAGCGCTATCTGCTTCCAGTCCCTCGGGATTTCTGAAGGATATAGAGCATGTGTTTATTGACCTACATGCCTTTAAGCATGCAAGGGGTTTTAACAAATTTGAATGCTGGACTTGAGCACACTACAAACAAGGCATTTTGGAGATTAACTACCTTAAAAGGCCTCTTGGGGCTGTTTTACAAAATGTGTCACTCACAGTATGCCATGGATGAAACTGGAGCATTAAAAAGCAGCAGTGGGTCTGATAGGATGAGCAGGAAACAAGACTGGTTTAATGTTGCTGTGGATTTGTTTTGCATCCTAACAGAAAAAAAAATCTCCCATTTTTAGAACACTTGCTTCCAGTTAAGGGTAAGACAATTCTCAGGTTTGGAAAAGTACTGTTATACACAGGAATATTCATATACAGGAGACATTAGACAAAGGCCACAAATGATAGTATTCTGATGTACCAAAAGTCTTGCATTTTCTTTTGTTGGGTAAAGTAATGGTTATGTTGGATGAAGTTAAATTGCCTTTAAAATATAGTGTAAAATCAGAGGCCACCCATTGTTTATGTAATTTTGAATACAACTTCTAAGACTGAACTTTGGAATAGTGAAGAAGTATCCATTCAGTTTAAATTATTACATTGGTCGGATTAAACAATATGTCATTTCTAAATCTAATGCTAATTATAACTCTAAAATAAGGACGAAAGATTTGCCATAATTCTAAATTATCTACAGCAGTATAAAAGACAATGGGAAGGCCCACAAAGATAGGAATACAAACTGCTAGTGTTTGCTGTGTGTGTGAAATCCTTTTCTCAATTTGTATCTCTGAAACACCCAAGGGTGCATCCACTGTGGAGAGCTTGTTTACATTCTGACCGAGAGCAGGGAGGCTGGGAGGATGGCGGTGGGATTAGAGAATAGATTGCAGTCTCTGGAGACTATGACATGATTTGTCAAGAGAGACTAAGAGACTTGACAAGGACTGACCTTGGAAAATTGTGTTGAAAATTTCAATGTGGCTTTCAGTGACACAGCGAGGAAACATTGTAACAGTGCGCAATAAGTTCTCTGTATTCAGACCCAGTATGGAAGGGGGTCTTTGGGCATTTAGGCTGCCATACAGTAATTTCTTGCCTATTTGGTGTATGGGCAAAAATGTCACTTTGTTTACAATGTGATGCTGAAGATTCAAATTGATTCTTTAAAGCTCTCAGAAAAACGAAAACATAGAGAGAAAACACTGTGATATATAATTGATGGTGAATCATCCTTGCATTATTAATAAACTGTATTCCTGCATTTTTCATGGAACCCTGCGTCACTCTAGGCCTACATCTGAGAGATGTTTTCTTTCAGGTAGGCCATATAGCATGAGACTGCAGCATTTGGTGGCGAAACTGTAACAATTTATGACTGCTCAGAAAGAGAATATTTGGAGCTTTCCAAGTCCACGAGGGCTTATAAAAACATACTGTCACTCGAGTATCACAACATTGTTACTTTTTTAAAACATGTACTCGTAAATTGTTGAATGGACTAACTGAAATGAATCAAAATATCATGAATACACATTCATGTTAAAACAATTTAAAAGTTACTGTGCGATTGAACAAAGATTTTATTACCAGCGCCATATGTATTTTTGAAAACATACAATGAAGTGTGAGAACAAAGTAGGCAGGAACAGATGGGAAGGCCTGCTTACTGCAAAATGGACAGCACATTATTGCTCTGTCTTTGTATAAATATAATCCATTAGCAAAAATATGCTCTATCATTTTCTAGAAAAAAAAATCTCTTCATTTAGTCTTTGTCTCCTCTCCAACATTACTCAGGTTCTTTTTTTATATTTTTCACATTACCCAGAAAGATTTCTCAGCACCTCATCCTGTGAAAGGCACATTGAGGACTGAAATTCATTTTTTCTAAATCTATCTAACCACATCATTTACAGTTTCTTCTTCGTGAATATCACATCTTCTGCTTCTTTCATCAGCAAATCACTTGCTCTGCCTAAATCAAGGTTCTTTGAGTCTTGTTTTCATCACTATATTACAGATGATTTAAAGCATTACTTCATGAAGAGTTCGTGATCTTTCATTGGCTTAGTCCCATTCATAACTCAGACTATTTTGTGTGTTTAATCCACACTCTTATCCAGTATGTTACACTGGAGTTCGTCATATTTCTGCTTTACACTGTTAGAAAAACTGTCACTGTGGTGGTACCCTCAAGGGTACATGTCCAGTACTTTCAGTTGAGGAACATAACAGTACCATATTCTATATTTCATGTATTTCAAATAATATTATGCTTTTTAGCAACTGAATCCTCATGCCATACATATTCATAAAACATGTGCAACTAAACTGGCGGCTCTGCACTTTTGGAACAGACACATTCTGGAATTTGTGAGACAGTGGTAGAAAGCAAAAACAACTCCTATACATCCATTTGGAGGTTCGTAAGGAGACTTGCTGTCACAGTAAATTATTCCAAACACACCCAGTCTTCAAGATGAATGCCTGGAACCAACAACAACATGCCACCAACGAGATATATAGCCTAGAGTTTTTTCGTTACAAACATGGAAGCTCTTTAACATTAAAACATACTCACTTCGTTCTTTCAGCTTATTGCAGGGTGTTATTCTCTTTCACTACCACACTGCAGTGCCAAATACAAAGCAAATTATGAAAAACTGTGCTTTATATTCTGCAACATCCTAATCCCCTGTACAATTTAACTATAGGACATATGGTAGTCATCCATATTTGTTTTTCCATTATTGTACACCACATTTTTATGTAATACCTCCACAGTATAGAAGACCTTGTCTTTGGATATGATATCAGGCTGTATATGCTTCTCCAGTCATCCACCATGTGACAAATGGGGCCACGACACCCTTCAGGGTTCTTCAAGGGGCCCTTAACAAAGACCCTTAACAAAGGGGTAATGCAGTAATATTTAATTGCCGTTGACTATACTTCCATTACAGTAAGAACATTCATTACATTATTGGTGTTTCTGAGATCATTTTAGGGTGGCACGGTGGCGCAGCAGGTAGTGTCACAGTTACACAGCTCCAGGATCTTGGAGATTGTGGATTCAAGCCACACTCCAGGTGACTGACTGTGAAGAGTTTGGTGAGTTGTCTGCATGTCTGTGTGGGTTTCCTCTGGCTGCTCCACTGTCCTCCCACACTCCACAATCACATGTTGGTAAGTGTATTGGAGACTAAAGTGTTTGTAAGTGTAGGTGTGTTGCCCTGTGAAGGACTGGCGCCCCCTCCAGGGTGTGTTTCCAATGGCTCCCAATGATTACGGGTAGGCCCCGGACTCACCGTGACCCTGAACTGGATAAGCGGTTACAGACAATCAATGAATTAATTAATTAGATAAATTTAAGGAGATTAGATGAATTAATACAATTGTAAGAAAGGTAAAAAATTAAATGGAAGAATTTCCAAAATTTTAAACATATGTTTAATTGGTTCATTTTGTATAGCACCAAAACCAATACGGATATTGTTTAAATCATAAATTATTTTGGGTACAACATAGGAGTATAACAGTGCAATGGGCTCTAAGTGTTCATAAGTGGTTAAGAGAGGTCTTTGTATTTTCCCTTATTGAAAATGATACTAGAATACAAAGGTTAATAGTGAACTGTGTGCAGTGCAGTGTGAATGCAAAGGCACTAAATTACTCTCACATTACAATGATGCTCATCTTACAAAAGCCACCACAGAGCAACTCACTCAATTTGTACAAGTGACACACCTAGTAGAATCATTTAGGCCATTTTATTATGTTCACAGAGAGTCTGATGTCACTTTAACAAAAAGGAGTCATAAAAACGTTCTTGTCCTAAAACCAAGGGCCCAGATGCAAACAAACATAACCACAAGCCAGCCAAGTGCAACCAGTCAGGATTGGGATGTCGCTTCAATGAATCCTCCACTTCTGAGCCCTTACATAACCTCTCAGCACCGCTGTGACACTCGATAATGATGTTTGATCATTCATTTTCAATTACCTTCTGATCAAACTTCCTTCTCAGTCTCCTAATCAATTTAGTGGCGGTGAGTCAGGAAACTAGGCTTGCTGCGAGGCCAAGTAATTGCCCGCCAGATTGGCCTCTGCTGAGAGCAGAAGACACACAGCATCAGAATGATGAGCTGAACCAAGTAGCAGGGACAAAACTCATTAAAGCCTCCCAGGCGTCTGAACACACTCCCCAGCCAGTCCCTTCCCCATAACAGCTCCACACCATGAAGACAGAATGTTAATTTTCACAGGAGGCAGGAAAAAAGGCATGCCTAGAGCATGCAAAGTTCAAGTGCGTTGCAATAAAGATTTCAGTAGCTGAAGTTGCAGAAATCCCCTCACAGACTCAAAGTGAATGTGCAGCAAGACATACACCTCACAAATCTTGATTCCACAATAAGGCATCTTTAAAGATTCTTGGGGGAGGAAACAAAATTCAATAAACATTGCCCTGTTAAACATACAGAATCTTTGGAATAGTGAAAATGGCATTGTGAGGGCGGCAGCTAAAACTAGGAAGCACACAACCTCAAAGCTCTGACAAGGAAACAGGAATATAAATCATTAGGGAACACAAAACACCTGGGTATGATTCAGACACATGACAGGGGTGTGGCTACCAGGCTTGTGTAGAATGTAAAACAAACAAGGAAGCACATAGAGAGCAGAGACAAGAGAAACAGACTAAAACAAAAGGAAACAGAACACAGGAAAAATGGAACCCTTACTTTTATAAACATACGTGTGTCTCTGTTCTGTTCCATTCAAAGGTAAGTTATCCCTCCAATTTTGTAGGTTTTGTAAAAAAAATATCTGTTACAGACTAAAAAGAAATATGTCATTTTTTCCTATTACAAGAATAAAAACATTATTGATAATATAGTAAATGTTTATATGCTTATTTTCTATTAGCTTATAGTTAGCATACTATGATAACATCTTATAGGGTGTGCTAACAGATCATAGCATTACCATAGCAATTGTTATGAAATGATTAAAATGGAAAGCCAATCAGAAACATTCAAATTATATTATTAACTTCTTAAAAGCATCTAACTGTAAATGTTAGTAGTTTCTGCTGCTTTCAACCTTTCATTCCAAAGCAATTATAACAGAAGTGGGCAGCAGCCTGTATTGCTGACCAAAAATAGAGGGGAGCACATTTACTGTACTCACATATTAGATTATTGGTCTGCAAGGAGGCCTGCAGAGACATCGTCAACCATCGACTTGCTGAAGTAATATTTTACTGCGCTGGGAGAGGAGGAAAAATTTGAGTTAATGAAACTGTTCCCATGTGGTCATCTGCAGTAACTAATCAAGTAATTCATGTGCTTTTCCACTCAGAGAAGGCCTGCCAGCTGTGCCTTACTGCTCCCAGAGCCTCAGCCCTGTGATGCCAACCTGACCCTGATTAGACTCACAAAAATACCAGAAGTCTTGCCATATAATCTGAAGAGTTATAATCTCTCCTTTGATGCATATACACAGAGTTGCCAGAGCCTTGTACTTGCAATATGTGGTCATTTTATTAGTAGCATATGGCTGCACTTAGCTGGATTACATTTAATCACAAAATATCAGAAGCCCTGCCACACAACCAGAAGAGTTATAACCCCTCCTTTGATGCAGTTATTATCCCTCCTTAGTTGCTGGTTTATGAGCTTGTTCCTGGTCACTTTATCAGAAACACTGTAAATGCACTTTGTTGGTTTGCACATACTGAATATAGCCCATATGTTACTGCACATTTTAACCCTATAAAAGACTGAACATAGAACTAGTGACTGGATTACATGGATGGAGGGTAAGCTTCAGCAATATAATGCTAATAATGTTTTAGTGGCTTGATAATTTGTGAGTCACTGCTAACAGTGTATTGAATATACACTGAATTTCCCTCTGGGGTCAATAAAGTATTTATCCATTTATCTATGTGAGATTTTTAAACAAAACTATCCAACCAACATTGGTCCTGTTGTCAGAATTTTACCATCAATGAGAGGACTAATTCCAACTATGCATGAAAATGTAGATATGTGTATGATAGATTGTCTAATAAGCAGAGATGAATTCCAGTACCTGGGGGGTCGCTGACTTCCAAAAGGCCTCAGAGGTTTCTGACAGTAAGGTCTTTAAATGGGTTCTAATACTTGGGACTCTCTGTAAGGGACTCAAAAGTGTCCATAGGTGTAGTGTGTGTGAGTGAATGTGTGAGTGTGTGTCACCCTGTGAAGGACTAGCGCCCCCTCCAGGGTGTGTTCTTGCCTTGTGCCCAGTGATTCTGGGTAGGCTCCGGACCCACTGCGACCCTGAACTGGATAAGCAGTTACAGAAAATGAATGAAGTGCTTTTCAATAAACTAAAGATGCTGTTTACAATGGGATGAATAGGTAAAGATAATTAATAAATATACAGTTACAGCAGAGAATGATCCACTGCTCAGATAATATCTGATTGGATGTGGTCCTGTGTAGTATACCTATTAAGTGGACAAATTGTTTGCAAGGTTGCCGAACCTAATACAGGGCCTTCACACCCTAGAAACACGTAGCTTAAGTGAGTTAGTTCATTGTAAGTAAGGTGAGAATTTATGCTAACGTAGCAACAAAGTGCCTAAAATTTTCTCCATTTATCACCTGCATCTAAGGTGACATTTAACACCACCTGTCTGTAAGGTCATATCAGGTACATTAGAAGTGCTAAAGACTTGAAAGCCAAGATTTCACTGCATGTTCCCAGCTGGCAAATTTTAATGCTGTCCTTAGCAAACTTGCTAATGAATGATAATAATAAATAGCAAGACCACAGGTCAGTGTGAGAAGTACAACAATCCGTTACAGCAGTGTGAAGTAGAGTCAAATATAAGGTAATAAGACAGCACAAAGTAAATCAGATATTAACCTATAATCTGCTAATTAGAATATGTAATTGTGCTGTTTTGTGCCAAGTAAAATTATGGGGGAGAACCCATTGAACCAGATGTGGGGGTAATTTGCAGGAATGTACAGCATGTATTTAGGTATAAATGCAGTTATTCCAGGAAAGATATAAACTGTCTATCATTCATTTATTGATAGCTGAGTTGACCTAATTTATAGTATGCTTGGGAGAGAGTGAAATCTGTGATAAACAATCTCTCACACTCATCTAATTTCTGCAATATGCAGGATCTGCATGGTCAGCTGTCTCCTTAATACTCTAGAGGATTCCAGGACATGATAATAATTATACACAGAGCACTATATATACTATACTAGGTTTTGTTTCTAAACAACAACCAAGTATGCGAAAGCAAGTAAAATCTCACTTCACCAGTGGCAAATTGAAAGCCCAGTGGTGTTTTATAGGCCACCTGTGGGCCAGAGAGCATACAATAAAAGAGATGCACTCCACAATTCACTACAGGTATTCAGCATCAAACCATATGCTCTGTTAAAGGTCACCGGCAGCCTGCAGCTCGTGGATTGCTAAATGTCACCCTGCTAATATGATTATCCCCAGTCTCTTCCTGAGAATTCATATTCACACTGATAATCTGTCATATCGCAGTGATTATCATGCAATCAAGAACCAGGTTACCTTTTCTAGACATGTTCGCCCATGCTGTTTAGTAAAACATTGAATTGTTACCATAGGAAAAACATACAGGCTCCAGTCAGTGAATAGCAAGGGGAAAGGGAATGAGCTGACATGTATATAAAAATCAGCAATGTCAAGGATAATGCCTTTAAAAAGGTGCAAATCATGAATGTTTGTTAATGTAATTACCCTGTGCCACTATCCATAGCTTATATCTGAAGTCCAGCTGCTCATGAGCTACATGTTATTCCTCACTTTGAGACTTGGAGCCATCTTCAAATACAGCTTTCAAAAGGCAAGTTCTACTGTAGGCTGTCTTGATGAAATGAGATTCATACAGGGGGATTCAAAAGTCATAGGACACCCTTTTATCTGAATACCCCAGGGTGAGTGGGGCCTATTTTTCAGGCTATGTCTGTAACAAGTCCGCCATCTTGAATTCCGCCATTTTGGATCAATATATTGGTTTTTTCAATAGGAATGTGGTCATATAGCATATCAAAGGAATAAAAGGGTGTATATACACACTAAGCATACTGTGCAGTAACTGAGTTGTGATATTTAAACGGTATATTGTGCATAATACATGTTGTATTATTGGAGCACAAGAATTGTTTGTTTATTTGCATGTATTTTACATTTAAATTGTATTTATTGTACTAATGGATAGCGGGATACCACAAAGTATGTTAGTAAATATAGCCTCAGTTAAGACTGTTGTGTGTGAAGACACCCTGAAGATTTAGTGGTGGAGGTGTTGAAGGCTGTCACTGACCATGCTTGAATTGTAGGCAGATGCAAAATACAAAGTGAAATGAAAGCCAATGGTTAAAAATCTCTCCAACAGGAAAGAGGGAAAGATGTAACAAATATTTTAGGCATTTTCAGTTACTGTGTGTGTATACGGTACCCTTGAAAATGAGGCTTGCACATGATGCAAGTGTTGACGCCGCTAAGCATTGAATCTTGTTCATTTTAAATCCCAGAGGCAGCGGCTGTGTGCTAACTACCGCCACTCTCCATGCCCTGGATCATTACTACCTTGAGATAATGGCAGCATTTATATGGAAAAGCATTAAACAAACCTTTTCTAACAAATGTGACACATTTTCCCACATAATACCAATCTGATGTGTATGAAGTGTCCATTAATTTTAAGTGTTTCTACTTTGGATTCTGACAGTTTGATTCAGAGTAATGTGGATTTGACATATATGGTATATGAATATATTTACCAACAAAACAGACTGAGCTCTCTCTCTCTCTCGCTCTTTCTCTCTCTCTCTCTCTCGCTCTTTCTCTCTCTCTGTCTCTCTCTCTCTCTCTCACGCTCTCTCTCTCTCTCTCTCTCACGCTCTCTCTCTCTCTCTCTCTCTCACGCTCTCTCTCTCTCTCTCTCTCTCTCACGCTCTCTCTCTCTCTCTCTCGCTCTTTCTCTCTCTCTGTCTCTCTGTCTCTCTCACTCTCTCTCTCTCTCTCACGCTCTCTCTCTCACACTCTCTCTCTCTCTCTCTCTCTCTCACGCTCTCTCTCTCTCTCTCTCTCACGCTCTCTCTCTCTCTCTCTCTCTCTCTCTCTCCAAAAGGTAGTCATTTGCACGTTGAAAGAAATTGGAATACATTAACCTTTTACTGCTGTTGTTTTTATTCCTCCTCTTGAATGTTGAAAATGGAGCAACACTGGTTATCTCGCTGTAGCCCTGGGACACACCGAAGCTGTTGTCTCCGATCAGCCTTCAAGCAAACAATTATCACAACAATGGGAATGAATCCAGAAAAAGTTTTAAAAACAGTCCTTTTGGTCAACACAGGTACGTCACAGCATTTCAAAAGGTTCTGTAAATCACCACAGTGAATGAATAAAAGGTCAGCTGTGCATTTTGTGCGGAGGTTGTTTTATCATGCAATTTCAGACAGCTTCACAAAATCACAAAATGCTCCATCACAATCAGCTTCCCCAAGGCATGGCTTTTTCCCCTCCTCCTTATTGAGCAGCCATGCCAGTGGCTGCTGCTGTCTTTGCTCTATTCCTATAACAAGGCTGCTCAGATGCTGGCTGTCACATGATAAGCTTTTATAAAAAGCTAGATACCACATTGCATAGCAAACAACATCATTTCATACAATATATAAATCTGTGATCCAGCGTCCCACAGCAGCCTCCTTGAACTGATTAAAGTGTCATGCCAGCTACAACAGATCCACATGTGGCCTGCCAAGGTGGCGTCACTGGAGGTTAAAACAATCTCCAAAGTATATTTCAGCATTTCCAATCTATGAAATGCTTCTTGTGGCAGTGCGAACGGTAATAGACGTCCCTTCAATGTAAATTATTACCTCAGGGCTTTAAGACTTGGAGGGAGTACAAGTTCCTTGTGGTCATAGTCATGGTTTAAAAAGGTCATATCCTACAGTTGATTTTTTATTTATTTATTTTTCCTAGGAAACACTTTTAAGGTCTGTGTGGGTTTGTGCACATAAACAGTCATAATTCATTTAAATGGGTCTGCTTTCCAACCTCTATATCCTTCAGAATGAAACAGGCTGCTCTTGCTACTGTGCCTATTGTACATCACATCAGCTCTGGCTGGCTGCAGAGTATTCGGTCTCCTTCAAAGAGAAGTAAGATGTAAAACACTCCTTATAATTTCAAAGTGTATGGGCAGAGTTAGGAAGTGAAGGAAGTTATCAAAGACCCAAGTTGGAGCACAGGGATGATGGCGGAGGTCAGAGATCTTATTCTGTTTGTGGTCAAGCAACCCATATTTTGTAAAACATATGATTATGAAGCTTAACTGTAAGAAATAACTGCAGTCAACTGCTGAAATAATTGCAATCGGCCGAGTAAGTGTCCTTTTACTACAGAGCACTTCGAATACAGTACCCCAAAAATGACAAAACAAGATGCTGTCGTCCTTGTACATGTACTTTTAGGAAAATCTGCAGTACAGTAGTGTGAGATTAAAGATTTCAAGTCTTCTGTCAGAGTATTACATGACATGACAAAGACATCTTCCACCTTTTTTTTTTTTCTTTTTTTTTTTGGGGGGGGGGGTGAACTTCAGAGTTGGATTGAAAATGTGTTGGATGCTGCAAGCAAATATTGATTTTCCTCTCTTTCCCTCCGTGGGCTGCTCTGCTGCAGTGACAAGTTCAAGCCACCCTCACATTGTGTGAAAACCAATGTGTAGGATTTAAGTGAATCAACCATCTGCCACACCACCTCACCCCCTCACCAAAAAGAAGGAGGACGACGAAGAAAAAAAATAACGAGACTGGTTGTCCTCCCCTGGCTGTGTCTTTACCACACAAGCACACAACTCTCTGTGCATTCTGTAGGGACATCCATCTATCCCTATTTAGGATTCCATTCAACCTTCCCCTGTCCCCTGTGATTTCAAGGCATTGTGCACTGGCTTGTTTCTACTCATGTTGTCCCAATTTTGTCGGGCCTGTCATTCCGCTTTCCCATTACGCAGCCACATCTTACTGAAAGCTCCCAGATGCAGAGATTGCAGACACTGTGAAGTAATGACAGCCAATCAACATGCTCGCTCAAGTCAGCTCCTATCGCCTAGCTCTCTCTTCTGCCTCCAACAAGGGAGGCTTTCATTTAATAAGGTAATCCAAAAAGCCCTTGCAATGATGCACCACAAAATACATTAACCTTATGTAACATGTCAGTGGCCATACGTTCAGGGCTTAGTTTGTCCTCTCTGCATGAGGTTGCATGCATGAGCATGGTGGGCAGTAAAATAGATCAGTATGTTTATTTGGGTTTTGTGCATGCTACCATGCCCTCTGTCACAATGTGATTTATAAGCCAGTGCACACAAGATAAAGCCTTTTTTTTATTTTGGGTTCTAAATATGTTTCACAGGGGGTGGCACGGTGGCGCAGCAGGTAGTGTCGCAGTCACACAGCTCCAGGGGCCTGGAGGTTGTGGGTTCGATTCCCGCTCCAGGTGACTGTCTGTGAGGAGTGTGGTGTGTTCTCCCCGTGTCCGCGTGGGTTTCCTCCGGGTGCTCCGGTTTCCTCCCACAGTCCAAAAACACACGTTGCAGGTGGATTGGTGACTCAAAAAAAAGTGAGTGTGTGTGTGTGTGTTGCCCTGTGAAGGACTGGCGCTTACAGATAATGAATGAATGAATGGTTTCACAGGTCATGCATGTTTCTTAGGAGCTCAATTTCATCTATATGTTTTTTTTAAAACATCTGGTTTTACACTTAGTTCTATTACAGTTTCCCTTCCATTTTTGGTTAACAAAGACAGTTAAATCCACATAATCTCAAGATGTATCATATACAATGCTACAAAGCATTGTCCTGCCAATCCTCCTTCTGTACGCATACAAACACATTTACAAACACAAACCACATTTTTCCGCATTCATTCTTTCTAGTTCTGATTAATTCACTGCTGCATAATAAATTAAATCAATTGAAAATAATGCATTGGGCTTTCTGCAGTAAGGACACTGATTGAGTTTTTTCTTCTTGTTAATATTTTATTAAATATTATTCAAGAGATATTTGCATTTACTATTGAGATGATATCTGATGATTCATTTCCCAGAAACTGCATTACCTACTCAGTAAATGCATAAAAAAAAATACATATACATATATACATTCATTCATTCGTTATCTGTAACCGCTTATCCAATTCAGGGTTGCGATGGGTCCAGAGCTTACCTGGAATAACTGGACGCAAAGCAGGAACACACCCTGGGGGGGGGGCACTCTTTTGCAGGGCAATGCACACTCACACATTCACATTCACATGCTCACACATATGGACACTTTTGAGCTGATCCACCTACCAGTTGTGTTTTTGGACAGTGGGAGGAAACTGGAGCACCTGGAGGAAACCCACACTTACTCAGAGAGAACACACCAAACTCCTCACTGATAGTCACCCGGAGCGGGGCTCAAACCCACAACCCTAGGAACCTGGAGCTGTGTGACAGCAACACTACTATGTAATGCAGCACAATCTAAATTTCCAATAAAACCTGGCACACTGCAGAAAAGCATTTCATAAGCTTGCAGAGCAGCACATAAGAATGTCCAAAGGCATTGTGATGGACAGGAGGGCTATGTGTTCTCTATGTGTTTTCAGCAGTGAAATAAATGTCTGTATTATAAAATGCATAGTAAAAATAGCATGCTCTATTCTTACTGACTATTAATACTGTCACATTCCAGTGGGTGACAGGAGGGTAGCTTTAGCTAGTAATGAAACGCTGCAACATATGGAAAGCAGCAATGAAAGCAAACTCACAGGAGACAAGTAGGCATCCCATAATATCTAGAGTAATTATCTTTATGTAGAAAAAATAGATAGAGAAATAGATAGATAAATGACATGACAGAAAGAGAGCCTTAAAATCTGCAGCCTTTTGAGCCGTAAAGTATGCAGGTCTTTTTAATGCCACTGGATATATCTACGTACATACATAAAATGGCTCCTTCAGGGACTACAATGCAATACAATGCAATCTATTCTTCTCATCATGCAAGTACCAACCACATCAAACAAACATAAAAAAGATAAACAATGACTTGCAAGAACATTATTTGCTACTTATCTTTTCTTTTACTCCTTTAAACTCGTCTGAATTCTCCTGATTTGGCAGTTGTAAGAACCTTGTGGCACAGAGGGATTTGCAGTAGCTCAGTAATGTATAAGCCAAAAGATTAATGAAATGGATAATTAGGGATGGCCAGTCTCCCTAGGTGTTAAAACAGAGGAATTGACAGGAGTAGGCCAAAATGCAACCGTTGCAACTCCTCAGAAGCATGGGAGTCTGTGCTCCCTCCAGATGTCAGTGATGAAGGGAAGGTTTTGGAAGAAGTAAGTACTTGGCACACTAAAGAAGCTACTCTAACTTGACAAGGTTAAACTCTGCTTTTCAGTGGGAGGCTGACATGCATGTATCCTTCGGGCGGCAGATATTCTTTCCACACACTGAGAATCAGGGTGAAAAGAAATGTTGAAATGGTAAAATCAAAACTGTAGATAGTCACACATAGCTGACCATAGGGTTACACCTGAGGCACATAATACTGTTTCATTGTTTCAAACTGATTAACATCTCTGCAGTGAATGAATGGTTAGGAACGGTAAAAGAAATTAATTGTATGTCATTTACTGACATCTCCAAAGTGCTTTTGTTTCCAGGGAAACATTGTGCTGAATCATCCAGTCAGTAAGTTAATTCTGCATAGCTGTTACAGGACCTTTTGTATTATTCAGTACTCTAACAGTATTGCTAGTCGTTTACTGAATTTCATACTGATGCAGCAATATTCCTTTGAAAAAAAACTGGCAGTTATTAGAAAGGCAACTAGAAGTGTGGCATCACTCCAGAGACCCAAGCAAGAAGACAGTGGCAGAAGAATTCTAGCCCAGTTTGAGATGTTAAATTTTGAATGACTTAATCTATTATTAAACCATCTATCTGAGATATATGTTCGCTTATCTGGGCACCACATTTGTAAGAGAAATAAATAGCCAATCTCTTAGAGCTTGTAAACTCTCTCCACAAAGTACATGTATCCCGTTAACGTGCATCACTCCATGGGGAAAATATAAGCTCAGGGATACGGGAATCGACTGTCTTGCAACATTACTCTTTGCTTAGGAAAAACTGGGTTTGTCAGGGGTCAGCCGGAGGGAGCGGCTCTCCCTACTTGAGGTTTTTAACGGTGCGCAGAGACATGACAAACGTAATTACAGCTACCCTGTTTTGAGGGGGCCTTGTTTATGCTCACGAACTAACAGCCATTTTGAGGGCCTTGCCTTGACTGTCAGGAATGGCCATTGTTTCCTCAGCACTGGCCTGGAGCAAAGAAGCTGAGCAGTGCATCACAGATGACATGGTATCCGCTGAGAGGCTGGCGTGGGGGAGGTGAGAGAGAAAGAGAGAGAGAGAGAGAGAGAGAGAGAGAGAGAGAGAGAAAGAGAGAGACTTGCAAGACTGGCAGAGCCGCAAGGCATGGCGGCCCCATGGTGTCGGTAATGAGGATCCTCTGGCTGAGCTGGGACCAGCCTCTCTCTGCCTTGTCCAGGCAGCAGATGCTGCCACTGGGTGGATTGAGCTGGGAGGAGGAGGGGTGGGGGGGGGGACCTGGACCAACTTCTTCAGACACTCCTAATGCATTTATTCATTTGATGAATTCCAGCTACTGTACAAAATGTGACTGTACAAGAGAAGGTGAATATGTCCTTAATGTTCAGTGTAAGTTACTGTATAAAGATTATATTTAAAAAATATTATATCTAAATAATTTTTATATATTTTATTTTTACATACTTATTCATCTTTCTATTTTGACACAATATAAAGGGCAGATACTATGTCACCAATCGGAAAGGAAAACATCTTATTTAATTGGGATGATTTTCATATATTTATGGTTTAAATATTAATCTGAGTTTGCCTCCCCAGTTCAGCATTCACGGGTGTGGTCCGTATTATCAAATGACATTATACTGACGTAAGGAGCCTTTAAATAAAATCACAGACATTTATTATGTTTATAGCACCATAATCAAACATCAATCCCAAGTAATAAAACATATAAAACAGGGGCCTAATGCCCTAAAACTTAGGTGATGGGCAGCAGGTAGTGTCACTGTCACACAGCTTCAGGGACCTGGAGCTCGAGTCCCGCTCCAGGTGACTGTCTGTGAGTAGTTTGGTGTGTTCTCCCTGTGTCTGCGTAGGTTTCCTCCGGGTGACTGTCTGTGATGAGTTGGTGTGTTTTCCCTGTGTCTGCGAAGGTTTCCTCCGGGGGCTTCGGTTTCCTCCCACAGTCCAAAAACACATGTTGGTAGGTGGGTTGGTGACTCAAAAGTGTCCGTAGGTGTGAGTATGTGTCACCCTGTGAAGAACTGGTGCCCCCTCCAGGGTGTGTTCCCACCCTGTGTCCAATTATCCCAGGCAGGCTGCGGACACACCGTGACCCTGAACTGGATAATGAATGAAAGAATGAACTTAGGTGATCTTTTTCATAGATATTTTCTCCTATAAATGAATATATGTAATACCTTATAAAAATCCCATTCTTGGTTGTTGATATCATCACTGCTAAGGTTCAGAAGCTGAATTGAGGCTGGACTTTAAGCATTGTTTAATTACACTGTACCTGGTAGCTTAGACCACATGCTGTGAATGTTATGACTGTTTTCACAAAGGGGAATGGGGTGCATGACTGTCCTGCATCAGTAGAGTAGGTGGTAGTGTTCATCATTCATGTGGCTCTATGGGCAGGGATGAGAAATGGATGTGTGCCTTGAGATGAAAGTCACTGGAAAGAAAGGTCACAGGGAAATGAGTGTGTTCAGACTCTCTTAATGCATTTACTCCTCTGATACAGACCAGTTACTGTACACCTTTAAAAGCAGCTGCTTGTTTTTGGAATTCAAAGCACTACAGTTATCGCAAAGTATGACAAGTAGTATAGGCATATTTGGTTCTGTCAATCATTTTTTGAATATAAAATGTAATTAGGTTAGTTTATATAAGATTATTAGATTAGATTGGCACTGAAACACCTGGTTTTAGACCACAATAATTTATTAGTGTGGTGTAGGGCCTCCTTTTGCGGCCAATGCAGCGTCAATTCGTCTTGGGAATGACATATACAAGTCCTGCACAGTGGTCAGATAGTGGCCAGGTCACTACGTGATGCTGGTGGAGGAAAGCATTTCCTAACTCGCTCCTCCAAAACACCCCAAAGTGGCTCAATAATATTTAGATCTGGTGACTGTGCAGGCCATGGGAGATGTTCAACTTCACTTTCATGTTCATCAAACCAATCTTTCACCAGTCTTGCTGTGTGTATTGGTGCGTTGTCGTCCTGATACACGGCACCGCCTTCAGGACACAATGTTTGTACCATTGGATGCACATGGTCTTACTGGTGCAATGTGCAATTAATGAAGATTGGCCACCAGGCTGCTCCAATTTAGTCATGAAACCTCCCACACTACAATGACAGGTATTTCAGTTTCATTGTCCAACCACTGTACACAACATGCCTCGACTTGGCTCGGCTCTTTTCTTTATTCCACTTGCCAAATCTGGTACCTGGACCCTAGAACCAGGTATTTTTCAGTCCCAACTTGGTTATGGTTCCAACAGAGTTGAGTAGGTTCCAAATAGTTACGTGTAAACCCTGCCAAGCACTGATTGGCCAGAGAGACCTGTCAATCACCACAAAATGTAGAGCTCCAGCACAAATCCACCTCTTGTAAAATCCCTGAAGTTACAGCAGCTTTTACATTTATTTTTATCCGACTCACAATGGCATCTTGTAACATTACCTCAAGGTGTTTTAAAGAAGTTTAAACTCTCCTTGAGCCGATGGCAAAGGAAAATCTCCAGTGAAAACTGAACGTGCAACAAGGAAAATTGATCTGTGAAAACTGGTATTGGTCCAAAAAACAAAAACAACATGCAGATACAAGACAAGTAAACAACGCTTAACTTTACTGTCAGCATTGTTGTGGTTTGCCTGTGGTCCGATTGGAGATGGGGTTTTGTTACGTCAGCAGCTCCATTTTGCAGGGGAACTGTGCTAATGGAAAACCGACATGCTAAAAGTGAGCTGATTCCACACAGTGGAAAAACTTCATTAGTGATGCTGAGGGTTGGGCTCTTAAGAGGATAGTCCATTGGCTTAGGTCATGTTTATTGTATCTCTTTTAATTAGTCTTGGAACTCTAAGTTTGTACTTAATAACTTGAAATGTAATGAATTAAATTGCACTGTAAATTTTAACAATAAGTTTGACATGTCCATGTTCTAGAAACCTACTCTGAATGTTAAAAAGCTGATTGGAGCCTGTGGGATTGTAATCTTATATTTTGTCTTGTACACATCTGTGGCAGTGGAGTTAACAGATGCTTCACTTGTTACAGTGTGTTGCAATGATTGTTCTACACTCATACACAAAAATACAAGTACACACAGACCAGCCGAGTCAAATATCTTTCCCTTGAGCCATGAAGTGGAAGACATTTCCGTCAGGTTGTGACATCACAGAGCACAGGCTGAGGAGAAGGAGGGAAGTGCTGGTGAGTCACTCTCTCCCTCTGAGACGCTTTTATTCCACGCTGCTAAGCTAATGGGATCAGCGCATGAACTGCACTGACTCCAGCGCTACTCTGCTGAAGACGCCAGTCTCTGGCAGATCAAGGAGCTGCTCACAACTCAGGCCTCTGTCATGGAACGCAGTGGTCTCAGGGGTCTTTATGCTGGCACAGGAGGTTAATGCATAAACACAGGCAGTGTAACCTAATTTACAAATCAAAACACCACCACAAACCCCATAAAAACGACCCTAATGATTGGTGATAGCTCATGACTTCACATTCAGATGTAGGTCTTCAAAAAAAAAAAAAAAAAAGTATTCATCAAGTGGAACCACCTGAAGCCTAGACAATACTTGTATTTTTCTTCATCTTTCATTTGTTGTTAATGTTTCCTGCCTTAGGAATCCTGATTGTCTGCCATCTTACATAAAAGAAATCCAAAGGAAAACAAGTGTAAAAAATAAGTTAAAACATATTATAGTAGTAGAGAAAACTAGACTACTGGGAACTAAGCATGACCTAGAAAAACCCATCAGATAACTAACAGCAAGTGACTACACTTATCTCCACTTATGACAGTTTTGGAAATAAATGGAGGGCAGCCTCTGACTTTTCCACAAAACTGTAAGTGTAATAAAGTGTTCTTATCGTAATCCCATAAAGAAGACTATTATTTATTTGAGTAAGGCCAAGGTTAGGATGATTTCACTCGCCAGGATACTGTGTTTTCTTGTTACCGCAGGTTTTCATAGTGCAATGAATATATAAATATTTCAACAAAAAGCTGAATACAATTTACAGTGTAACATACTAAACAAATATATGCAGCCTCAACAAGGTCATTGTCAGCCTTTAGCCCACAGAACTCATTATGCTATTTATTCTGAAGTGGAGTTGAGTGGAGTGGGTGGAGTGATACACAGAATATGATTCACACGCGGAAGCATTTGGATAATGACAAAATAATGATAACTACTTTTGGAAGTCTTTTACACAAGGCTTAATATTCCTAATGTGAGCTATTTCTAATTCAGAATCTGTCAGAAATACACATCACTTGAATAAGACTTGAAACATTTTTTTAGTGTCCAAATTGAAGAAATCTATTTATTTTACCTTTAATCCTTGATCCTGAAAAATGAGTAATAGTCTGTTTTGACATGTAATGTAATAAAAAATGTAATAAATAAATGGTGATCTGGTCTCTAACTTTTGCACATTACTTTAAATGCATTTAAAAGCAAACAATTTTGAAGCCAAGTGGAAAATTATATACTTAGTTTATGATGAACATTGTACTGTGAAGCTCTTGGAAAATTCAGCACAGATCTTTTATACATCCATTAGCTGCCAGTGCAAACCCCAGCATTTAATAAAGTAAATTTGTTTTTGTCATCAGGAAAAAGGAAGGAGTCGTTAAAACAAAGTATCCTCTTTGGATTGAACAATTAGCCCCAGGTTGCACATATAACTGAATTAAGGAGGACTTGCTGGGAATATTAATACATACATTAATACATAAGAACACACAGAATGTTTAATACTTATATATTGGAGCTTTAGCAGCAATGCTCTGATACACTCTGATCATTGTTTCAAAAAGATTTGGAGCCATTTTTGAACCTAATGAAAAGCAGAGAGGCCTGACTAATGCTAATGATTGAACAGACAAAGCTTGTTCAGCAGAGCCCTTGTACATTTTAAACCAGAATGCCACTGTGGGTGCCTCTTTTTGAATGATCAATGAGCTTTAGCACCTTTCAATTTTCTTTGATAAACAGTATCCATCAGCACAGACAATGACCTTCAGTGACAACATTGTATTAAAAAGCAGGGTTTCGTTATTGTAGCACTTATGGAAGTGAACGGCACTTTTACTGTGTAAGGATTAAAGCACTACACTGAGAATACACTGTTCTGAGAAAACACAAAGCTAGGCACACAACACATCCAGCTGTATAGTCTTAATGAATGATCTGTTTTGAAAATAGGAGGAAGAGGAGCAGATGAACTTGTCTTCAGCACAAAGCAAAACAAGTGGAGTCATGAGAAATGGGAGTGGACACATTGCGAATTCTGTCAGCCTATGGCAATTTCCACAGTGCCAAAGCTGATATGACATTGTCATGTCATGGTGAAAAAGGGGAGAGGAAACTTCATGGCACTCACCCTGGGATCATAGTTCAGTTTTTCTGAGTAGGCTGCACTTTTTGAGTGGCATGAAATGATATAGGTTTTAGGAGCCAAGGACTGACATGAACTAGAATAACATGGCCAGACAGTCTGGGGGAGACGAGACGGGCCAAAGACAATTCTCTTTGCTCAGAGCGATGTGGGAGGCTTAATGTGGCTTGAAATTTAAATTCTACTTTTAGAGGTAGTGGCACCCAGAGCCTTCACCTGTAAACCCATGAAATTGAAAGAAAAGGCAGCACAGCAGTGGCTGAGGCATGAGGGGGAAATTAGCATCGATCAGACTCAAAATATGCAGGTAGTTTAATCATGCAAAAGAGGTAGATTACTCTGGGACCTAAAGACGACAGCATGGGAGAATGGGGTGGTTTTGTTTACAACATCATGATGAAACTTGGTTACTCTGATATGTTTATTTTTGTTTGTTATTTTGTATTAATATTTCATCAAGGTTAAGCCAATGTACATACTTTTAAAGATACAAACTGTTTTCACTGTAATGAGAGATACAAAGGAAATAATAGTTTTCACAGGTTTCACACCATATTCAAGCCATTACATCATCCTAAATATGGCTATAAGCAAAACATTAGAGTCTGTGATATTTAATTTCTTTAGTATCCTCCAGAATATGGGCCAGAATGTATGTGTAAAAATAAATAAAAAAACAATTCAGGTATTCTTAAAACTGAAATTTTGTTTTTTTTTTAAAGTAAAGAACAGATGATTTTAAGGAATCTAATGCTATTAGATTCTACAAAAAGATATAAGAATCAACTAAAACGGCCCAAAAGTATTGAGGTTTATTCATTCATTCATTCATTATCTGTAACCCTTATCCAGTTCAGGGTCGCGGTGGATCCAGAGCCTACCTGGAATCATTGGACGCAAGGCAGGAATACACCCTGGAGCAGCACACACACACTCACACATTCACTCACACTTTTGAGTCGCCAATCCACCTACCAATGTGTGTTTTTGGACTGTGGGTGGAAACGGGAGCACCAGGAGGAAACCCACGCAGACACAGGGAGAACACACCAACTCCTCACAGACAGTCACCCGGAGGAAACCCACGCAGACACAGGGAGAACACACCACACTCCTCACAGACAGTCACCCGGAGGAAACCCACGCAGACACAGGAAGAACACACCAACTCCTCACAGACAGTCACCCGGAGGAAACCCACGCAGACACAGGGAGAACACACCACACTCCTCACAGACAGTCACCCGGAGGAAACCCACGCAGACACAGGGAGAACACACCAACTCCTCACAGACAGTCACCCGGAGGAAACCCATGCAGACACAGGGAGAACACACCACACTCCTCACAGACAGTCACCCGGAGCGGGAATCAAACCCACAACCTCCAGGTCCATGGAGCTGTGTGACTGCGACACTCACTGCTGCACCACCGTGCCGCCCATATTGAGGTTTAATTATAATATAATTTTAACAGGGGACATGTTAAAAGACCACAGTGGCATGGTACACAAATAGATTAATGTGGCTCTGATTTAGATTTTAATCCCATGAATGATCAACAAGCATGTACTTTATGGTTTATTAAAATATTATCAATTATATAGTTCTCTTCATTCTCATACCGCCTCCACTTTGTGATCTCAGTGGTGTTGATTAGCTCAAACAAATTAATGGAATTGCTGTATAATTTATCTAATTTACATGAAAGGGCTACTTCTTTTCTGTTGCAAGAGAATTTATTTGGATGAGTTTGATCAAAGTGCTCACACTGCTTAGTGGAAAATGTCTGAATAAGCCTTAAATAAGCACATTGTCACTGTCATTGTTTTTCACATATTTCGAATATGTACATAAATGATAAATTCATATTAAATTATTTAACTTTTTTCTTGCCAACTGCGTTGATGCGATGCCTTTTCACTCAGCGACACGTTCAGTGGCATGTTTTCCTGCACACTTCTGTGACCCTGTGTCTAGCGGGTGTTTGTGAGCCATTAGTCTCTACGTATACTGCTTCCACAATTTGAGTGACAGTGAGGTGAGGTGAAAACACTTACACTCTTCTAGGAGAGAGCAAAGCAAGTACTAAGTGAAGAGTGTCTTTCTTCTGAGTTATCGCAGGTGTAAAAAAGCGTGAAGTGCATTAGTATTCCTGAAGTTGGCACAGAATCCTCTTCTTTCAATCAGAGTCTGTTCAAGGTTTTGTACAGCCTCACGGACCGCCTCAGGGCCAGGCTTCTACCCACAACCAGCCACTCACAGAATTCCACATGAATTGCATTGATCAATGGTTCCTGGAGTGTAGAAAAGAGAGAAACACCATTGAATTCCCTTGAGAATAAAGCCCCCCTTCCTCTTAGGACAAAATAACTGCTCATGTGGATCAAAGATTCTTCAATGTCTATTCGTCAGCAACCAATCAATCAATCAATCAATCAATCAATAAAAGACTTAATTTTCTAAGAAATAAAAAGCTTGAGCATAACTGGTCTAAAAAATCAGTGCAGTACCTCTGCTGTTCATTGTACTTCACATTCTACCAGCAGTAAATATGAACAAACACACACACACACTCATACACACACACACACACATACACACACACACACACACATACAAAAACACAGCTGTAGTCAGATGCAAACACTGGGGATTAACCTGCTTCAGTGTGTGAGGGAAAGCAGTGGGGAGTTCAGAGCCTGAGGCTTAGTGGCTCTCTCAGTTTTACCTGACTGCAGATTTCACAGTGAACTCAAAGATTTCAGAACAGAAACAAGACATAGAAAGATTGTGACAAAACCCATTCAAAATGCATCACTGTGTTTATACACCGTTACATTTACATTATACATTATATATACATAGGTATATACATTATACATAGAAATTCTTTTGCCACAGCTTGTCATAATCCCAATGGCAGAAACATTTAGGAGTCACTATTGTCTCACCATGAGGATCAGAGTTTCATTATTGTGACATTCTTAGTGGTTATAAGTAAAATATTCAGCAAAACGTTGCCAAAAGACATTATGCATAATCTTTTACAAAAGGAAATATTGACTCTCTTTGGAGATGCTGACTGAAATAACTGTAGATCATAGGGAGGGACTGTTGTGAGGTGCTGCTGTCAAGTGGAAGGCATGGTCTTTTCTGTATTAATGTTTGACTGGTAAACTGGAATTGTCTGGCTGGCAAAGTTCAATGCATGCAGCCTTTCAAGGTGAAAAATGAGTGAATTTCTTCCTCAGTAGAACTGTACTGAGTACGGTTACGAGTACTAATTTGGCCCGTACATGTGTATGCCAGCATATTAATTATCTCCTCGTTACTAAGAATTGCTTGAACCAGGTTTCTCACTGACTCACTCATACTGAAACTCTGCCTGCATCGATATCAAAATGCACACAAGATGGTGCAATGCCTTAATGATGACAGATTTCATTCCATATTCTCAGACTTAATTCACTATTCTCAAGTTTCATTCAATATAATCAGACTTCATACAGTATAGTCTAAATTTTTAGTGTTTTAATATAATAAAATAAAATTCCTAATCATGACACAAACATTTCAAATGTAGTATACACTTAGTAATGTCCGTTGTTTACAGTGTATGATAATGCTAACAGATTTGAGATATCAGGCTTAATTAAAGAAACAAAAAGTACATGCTGTATATCTCTAACTGAACCATTTCTAGGGATCGGAAATGGGAAATTTTATATTCATATGATAATATGAATTCATAATTCAATATGAGGGGTGGGGGGTTGGGGTGATGATGAGTTCTAGGTCCTTTACTCCTTAGGTCCTTTACACCTTTATTTGCTACACATGGGAAAACATGGGAACTTCTTATTTAATTCATCCGAGAACTTACATTTACATTTCGGCATAGCTGCTCGAGATGACGGTGGGTACATGAGCTTTGCCTGACGTAAACAAGGACTGCTGACGTGCAGACTGACTAATTAAATGTTTACAGAGAAGGTTATCGACCAATAACGGTAGCTCTACAGTCAGACCGTCCAATCAGAAGATTTTAGGCTACTTCACCACGCCCCCTTCTCACTCAAGCGAACCAATCGGAGTAGGGGAGGGCGGGACTAGTTTGTGATCGAAATGCTTCTCAAAAGCCTATGTAAGCTCTAGAAAAACAAAATCCCGGACGTTTGTGAAATTCCGCCCAGACATTTTTTTAAGTCTAAAAAAGAGGACATGTCCGGGTAAAAGAGGACGTCTGGTCACCCTTTATGATATGGCTTTTTTTGGGGATTGACAGGTCTTTCTGGCCAGTCAGTGTTCTGTATGGTTTACATGTCACCGAGCAGGGACTGAAAAAGTATCTGGTCCCAGGGACCAGGTACCAGATTTGGCAAGTGGAACAATAAAAGAGCCAAGCCAAGTCGAGTCGAGTCAAGTTGTGTAGGTTCCATGAAGTGGAAAAGACCCATAAATGTATTCTAATCTAATCTAATCTAATCTAATCTAATCTAATCTAATGTAATATAAACTAACCTAACTTAATTTTCTATTACATATGCAATATTTGCTTTTGGTATTGAACAGCCATTCAGAATCATTTAATTTACATATTTCCAGAATAAATGTCCATATACCAAAGTTAAATAAAGGGGAAAACAGTATATGGCTGTCATGTTCAGACCTAAATGTTTTTTTTTAATTACATGTAACCTCTCATGGATTTTTTCAATCTCCATGCTTCATTCATTATCAGAGGGGTTCAGATGGTTAAATGGTGTTAAAAAATTTCACATTTTGACCCTAATAAAACTCCATAGTAGCTTGAGTTGTATGTATTGTGTCATCACACCACTGCAAAGTGAATCTCTGTCCAGAAAGCTGTCAAGCTTTTGCTTAGATCTGAGAATTTCTGTACACTTCAACACTCACCCTTATCTGCCATTGTCAGTTACATCATCAGTAAAGACATATGAGTGAGCAATACTTTCACAGATTTGCTTTGGATTTTGACATTTCTTTTGATTTTCCCCCACTTTCTCATTTTTGTCTCATATGTTCATAAGCCTTTCATCCAGAACTCTGTGGATGTTTTTATGGACTCTGTGTAACTTTCTGTTATTGGAGATTACCAGCAGCATCTTGATATAAACCCTCTGAGGCCATTTTATTTTGGCTATTTGTCACACTTCCCATTTTTGTATTGTATGATCATAGGCTTTACTCCCTGATCTCTGGGTGTTTTTATGAACTTATGTTGTGAACTGGCCTTTGCTGTTATTGAGGATTACCAGTAGCATCTTGTGGCAAAGCCTGAGGCCACATTCCTTGGTTTATAGTGGTCTTTGATACACCTAGGTATTGGATCATATTCTTTATTTGTTCAACAGACTGAATGTATTCCTTAATTTATCCACTACTGTGGTCTGCTATTGTCAGGCTACAACTATTCACACTGGAAACACGTTTAATTTATTTATTTACCTTATGTTTTCTTTCCAGTCTCTTTTTTCTGTTCCAATAAGGAGGAAAGACAAGGATAAAATACAGGTGCAAATATTACATCTCATGATGGTGCATTGTAAATAAACCTTTTCATTTTAAAAGAAGAGGTCACTCTCTGGCCTGGTGTGCGTAGTCAATTTGTGGGTGTGTTCGTAGAAGTTATTGGGCGGCACGGTGGCGCAGCAGGTTAGTGTCGCACTCACACAGCTCCAGGGTCCTGGAGGTTGTGGGTTCGATTCCCACTCCGGGTGACTGTCTGTGAGGAGTTGGTGTGTTCTCCTCATGGGTATCCTCCGGGTGCTCCGGTTTCCTCCCACAGTCCAAAAACACACTCAAAAGTGTCCGTAGGTGTGAATGTGTGAGTGAATGTGTCTGTGTTGCCCTGTGAAGGACTGGCGCCCCCTCCAGGGTGTATTCCCGCCTTGCGCCCAATGATTCCAGGTGGGCTCTGTGACCCTGAACTGGATAAGCGCTTACAGAAAATGAATGAATGAATTTTCAAAGAAAAAATCATAATTTTGTTAAAATGAAAGTTAGTTATAATTACTAAAATTTTAGAGTTTACTTTCATTTTTCATTTTTTAAAAAGAGAACATTTCAGAGCAAATGTCAGTTAATGAAAAGACATTTTTTTGTCAAACTAAAACTGAAAATGAATTGAAATATTGTAAACAAACATTTTACAAAATTCATTATGATTTTTAATGCTCCAAAAATGATACGTTTTTTTCTTATTCAAACAACTACTATCAATAAACATATAATGTATAAAATTTAAGTAACACCTTTGGGATTATTTTATGGTGTGCTTTGGGCTTTCTATGTTCACTAAATTCTATACATTGTTTAATAAAATTTATCTGTACAAAGCTTTTAGAAATGGATCTATATATTTTAAAAACTATATATATTACACACTATATATTACTTGGATAGTTATTCTTTAGTGATTTATTGTGCTAATTAAAATGTAACTTTAAGTGTTTTATTAAAATGTCATCCCTTTCTTTCCTTGTTGTTTCAAATGCAAGAAAATCATTAAAACTATCATTTCATAGATTTAGATTAGATTAGATGCTGTTGATTAATTAAGTTCCAAAAACAAATACATGTTTTAAGTATTTTGTTCTTTTTCAAGAAAATCTAGTCAGATATTCCAGCATTCTTAGCTTGATATTTTTGTTAGACTTGAACGCAGCTCCATTAATCCCTTAAGGTTACTATCGAGGTCATAAAATAATGAGGTGCCATTTGCGATTCAGCCACAATTTATTTGAGAGTAAATCTTTGAAAAAAGAAGGAAATAATCTAAAAAAAAACTCTTTATCGTACTGTACTGCTAACTGTGATATCATGACAGGCAGATACATGAAAGAGAGATAGAGAGAGAGAGACAGAGAGAGAGAGAGAGGGACAAGATCCTGTTTCATACAAAGCATGTAATATTGATTTACCTACATGTGATGTTATATTTAGATTTTGTATTTTACTTTGAGGCGGCACAGTGGTGCAGCAGGTAGGTGTCGCAGTCACACAGCTCCAGGGACCTGAAGGTTGTGGGTTCGATTCCCGCTCCGGGTGACTGTCTGTGAGGAGTGTGGTGTGTTCTCCCTGTGTCCGCGTGGGTTTCCTCCAGGTGCTCCGGTTTCCTCCCACAGTCCAAAAACACACATTGGTAGGTGGATTGGCGACTCAAAAGTGTACATAGGTGTGAGTGATTGTATGAGTGTGTGTGTGTTGCCCTGTGAAGGACTGGCGCCCCCTCCAGGGTGTATTCCTGCCTTGTGCCCAATGATTCCAGGTAGGCTCTGGACTCACTGTGACCCTGAACTGGATAAGGGTTACAGATAATGAATGAATTTTACTTTGATGTATAAAATATTTTCATGTTTGTTACATGCATTCTTGCTAATCACCTGGCAAGCTTTTGTTGCTTTTTCGATACTTCATAGCCTCAATAATCTAGTATTACTTTTCATATCATTTTTGTTTTGAATATTAGCCAGCGCCTGTTGAAAATAACCCACTGGAAAATATCTAATATATTAAGTACACAGGCTGTTTCCACTATTGCAAACTGAGCAGGTGATAGTCCTAGAATTGTTTCATTTAAGTTAGTTTGATTAACAGACTTGTGTATCACTGTCCAACCATGTTAATTTTCAATGTCCTTTAACGTCTGTACTGCATATTCATTATACTCCACTGGGTGCTTTGAGGCTATTCAGAATCTCTCAGTCAGTTCCAGTTCGGATTTTTAGTCTTAGAGGAATGTAACTTCTTTTGAGACAGTGAAGGTAAATTATTTACATGTTTTATTACTTTTATTTCTCCCCATTATTACCTTCCAAAACCATCGCTTCAGAGATATAATTTCAATCAGCAAAATATTCACCTACACCCTCCTGAAGGGTTCACCTCAGATCTCAAGGTTGCTGGTAGCAGCGTCTTCTCTAAGAGCACTCTATGTATCAGGCCCGCTGAATTCAATGTTTAGTTTCATAACCAAGTGGGTGTTTGGTCTTGCATGAAGTCAACTCTATTAGACGAGAGATGGTGCAATTTCTGTGAGAACCTGCAATGTACCTCTGCCTTTTCTTTATACTACAGGGAGAAAAATCCTGCATCTGCACCAAGCACCAAGCAGAAACAAACAAGCCATGGAACTGGGCTGACACAGATGTCCTCCCATGTCTACTGAGACCAGAGATGTGTTCCTCACATGTAAGCATTGTCTGATTATGCGTCAGTTACAAGCCTAGTTGAGAAGTTACTAATTCCTTTCATGTAAGAGAGTGGTAGCAGATGGGTCTAATTAAAGACTACAAGCTGTTGCTGGAATCACACTTGATGTCCATTGGGAATTGCATCGCTTTCTGTATGGCTAGGGTTATTCCTCTTTGGTCTTCAGGGTCAAAACAAGTGAGAGTAGAAAGTGCTGACTAAAAAAGAAGGAAAAATGTAATTTCTTTCTTTTTTAAACAGCTAAAGCACTGAAAAGCAAGAGTATCTTATTCAGGGGAAGTATTTGTGAAATGTAGGAAGGTCATTAAAACAATTTGCTGCAGTGTAATGATCCTGCCTTAGAAGTGTTGCCAGATGAGGTCTGTGATGCTGAACCTAATTGATTTAAGTCAGCGCTGTGCCACATTTCTGGTTATGTATAATAGAATAATTTCACCTACCTTAAGCCCTCCAAGCCTCCATGAAACACCAGGTACATAACTGTAAACATGAGTGAACATTCTTTGAATATTCTCCAACACTACTAACACTGAATTTTATGAGGGCACAACTGGGCATTCTCTTTTAGATGATAAAATATTTAATTGTAACAATGCATTTTTCACCGCTTATAAAATATTTATACATTAATAAAGCAGAGCAGTAATAGAGCAGTTGTAAGTTATGGTCTGAAAATGTACTCTGATTTCACAGAGCATTTCAAATCCACTTTGGCTGACGTTTGGTAGCACGAATTCAGCTATCACAGCTGTAAATCCAATGAAGTGATCTGCGATCTGAATGGTGGTTTCTCAGTCACACTAAAGTTTAGATGAGGTAAAAGATGCTTTTACCCCTTTTGCCCCCTTTTGTCCTGAGAGGGAAGAGAGGTCAGGGATAATTTGCTGTAATGCTGCTCTCTGCTGTACAATGTAAGACACAGCAGCCAATCTAGGCCATAAAAGAGTACTCAAACTAACAGGATTTAACCTAGAGACACTTTACATAAGCACTGACTCATCTAGCTATGTCACCTGTCTCACTTATGCTATTTTAAGCCTACAGAAATGAATTCTGATTATCTCCAGTTCAGTGAAGGAAAACAGTAAATGGTCCGAGACCAGAGCTGAAATTAGCTTCAAAATATACAGGTCTATAGAGGCCTTGCAGAAGTGACTTACATCACAAACGTCCTACATTACTTTATACATTACACCAAATGCAAGTGTGTAACCTGCCAGTACTCTCCTAAGAATTGCTCCTCTTTTGTTTAGCACTTTTCCATCCATCCATCCATTATCTGTAAGCGCTTATCCACTTCGCGGTGGGTCCAGAGCCTACCTGGAATCACTGGGCGCAAGGCGGGAATACACCCTGGAGGGGGCGCCAGTCTTTCACAGGGCAACACACACTCACACATTCACTCACACATTCACACCTACGGACACTTTTGAGTCGTCAATCCACCTACCAACGTGTGTTTTTGGACTGTGGGAGGAAACCGGAGCACCCGGAGGAAACCCACGCAGACACGGGGAGAACACACCACACTCCTCACAGACAGTCACCCGGAGCAGGAATCGAACCCACAACCTCCAGGTCCCTGGAGCTGTGTGACTCTTTTCCATAAATGCCATACAGACTCTAATTAGACTTCTGTCTATTTTATTATCTTTCAAGGAGAAAACTGATTTGCAGCAACCATTCTTACATCCGCAAAAACACACCAAACAGCCACTCAGCCTGCACACACTCACCTACTGCTGGTAAAGGATGCACAATTTCAGTAAATGAAATCCTCAACTCTGTACTGTGTTTAATTGAAAGTATATATAAAATCACCTTTAAATAAGCATTGGATCTTTTTTAAATTTAACAATTAAATTGAATCAAACAAATAGTTTATTTAGTTTATTATTAAGTGCAGCAATTTCCAATTTATTTTCAGCTGGGAAATGTATGTATATACACACACACTTTGTTCTTGATTTCTAAAAAAGAGAATACATTAAATATAAATCTGTATTCTGTCTCTGCCAGACACCAACTAACAGCAAAAACAGCAGAGCCTACTTATGCAATCAAAAGGCATAATAGAGTTGTTTCAGACAGGGAATAAGCCTAGTCCTGGACTACACAATATATTTTATGCATGATTATCCACTGAAAGAGTGATATAGTCCAGGACTGGACTAAAACCCTATATGGGAAACCACCCCGATTATAGCTTAAAATACCTGCTGATTTATTAATCATTTAATATGATACAAATCCTTTAACATGTTAGTTAACCAAATGTTCTCAGGTTTGTTGCAGTATGTTATGATGAATCACACTGAACTACAATTCAAATTACTGGACGAATTATGGACTAGTCTACTTGTAATGTAGTCGGCCAAACTTTAAGCTAGTAACTATCTTAATGATCTTTCTGTTTTTTGGCTCAAAAATACATAATGTCCATTATTTCCTTAAACCACATGAAAGTTATCTCCACTGTACATCAGTCTATTTCAGATGAGTACAAATCAAGAAGGGCAGCATGGTGGCGCAGCAGGTAGTGTCGCAGTCACACAGCTCCAGGGGCATGGAGGTTGTGGGTTCGATTCCCTGTCTGACTGTCTGTGAGGAGTGTGGTGTGTTCTCCCTGTGTCTGCGTGGGTTTCCTCCGGGTGGCTGTCTGTGAGGAGTGTGGTGTGTTCTCCCCTTGTCTGTGTGGGTTTCCTCCGGGTGACTGTCTGTGAGGAGTGTGGTGTGTTCTCCCTGTGTCTGCGTGGGTTTCCTCTGGGTGACTGTCTGTGAGGAGTGTGGTGTGTTCTCTCTGTGTCCGCGTGGGTTTTCTCCGGGTGCTCCGGTTTCCTCCCACTGTCCAAAAACACATGCTGGTAGGTGGATTAGCGACTCAAGTGTCCGTAGGTGTGAGTGAATGTGTGTGTGTGTGTGTGTTTCCCTGTGAAGGACTGGCGCCCCCTCCAGGCTGTATTCCCGCCTTGCACCCAATGATTCCAGGTAGGCTCTGGACCCACTATGACCCTGAACTGGATAAGCGCTTACAGATAATGAATGAATGAATGAACAAATCAAGAAGCTGGCTGCTTATCTAGACACGGAGGCATATGCAGTTTCTGCTATGCATGCCCTAGTCTTAACTTGAATTTGCTGATGCGATAATGAACTGTGTTTATTGACCATGGTTTGTCAACATTTGCCCAAGTTCATGAAGTGTTATTCATCATAGAGACATGCTGTATTTAATGCACTGCAGTCTGCCCTGCACAAAGATTTATCCAGATTCTATCTACTGATGATATTATGCACTAGAGGGTGAATAATTTAAATCCATTTTACTTGCTCATTGAGGAACATAAACTGCTAACACATGGGCAGGCCCTGGCACATCTTTATTCATCAAGGGCCTGCCTCTTGTGAATGATCCTTTTATAACCAAACATGATTGTATAACTATTTTAAGTTCATTCATTCAGTATCTGTAAGCCCTTATCCATTTCAGGGTCGCGGAGGTTCCAGAGCCTACCTGGAATCATTGGGCGCAAGGCAGGAACACACCCTGGAGGGGGCGCCAGTCCTTTATAGGGCAACACAGACACACACACACATTCACTCACACTTTTGAGTCACCAATCCACCTACCAATGTGTGTTTTTGGACTGTGGGAGGAAACCGGAGCACCCAGAGGAAACCCACGCAGACACAGGGAGAACACACCAAACTCCTCACAGACAGTCACCCGGAGGAAACCCACGCAGACACAGGGAGAACACACCACACTCCTCACAGACAGTCACCCGGAGGAAACCCACGCAGACACAGGGAGAACACACCAAACTCCTCACAGACAGTCACCCGGAGGAAACCCACGCAGACACAGGGAGAAAAAAAATTTTTTAATCTTTGCAGTGCTATCAATTAAATATTTGTCAGAATTAATTTACATATTGGGTTCGATTCCCGCTCCGGGTGACTGTCTGTGAGGAGCGTGGTGTGTTCTCCCCGTGTCCGTGTGGGTTTCCTCCGGGTGACTGTCTGTGAGGAGCGTGGTGTGTTCTCCCCGTGTCCGCGTGGGTTTCCTCTGGGTGCTCCGGTTTCCTCCCACAGTCCAAAAACACACATTGGTAAGTGGATTGGTGACTCAAAAGTGTCAGTGAGTGTGTGAGTGAATGTGTCTGTGTGTCTGTGTTGCCCTGTGAAGGACTGGCGCCCCCTCCAGGGTGTATTCCCGCCTTGCGCCAAATGATTCCATGTAGGCTCTGGACCCACCGTGACCCTGAATTGGATAAGGGTTATAGATAATGAATGAATGAATGAATGAATGAATGAATGAATAATTTACATATCGCTTCTTGTTTTATTTAAATTTAAAACAATCACTTAAGACAATCACTTGGAAATGAGGGTTGTAGATATCTCATTGACTAGGATTGCTTGTGTACAAAATCACTAAAATGTGACTCAAAATGGTTCCTGAGGCAGAGGAAATGTGGTCTGAATTTAGTAAATATGATTGGTTAGCACAAATTAGGTGGAGATTTTCAAATACTGTGCCATAAACCAGTAAAGCTTCATCTAGACCCTTGTGGTTTGCCTGCTCTGACTATCAGAAATGACTTTGGAAAACATAAACGTGCAATATATTTGTATTTATTGTTACTGTACATGTAACATTCGGTTTCATAACTTGATGCAATATTTCAGTGTTTTGTTTTGCTTGAATGGAGGATAATGTAACTTAGTGTCTCTGTGAAAGCTGCAAAATACTACCTTTGAGGCGGATTCTGAACAATTGTGTGATGAATGCTGCCTCAGAGGTAGCTGTAAAATGGTATACAATACAATTTAGCTGCCTTTGAGGCAGATTCTAAAGAAATACATTTTCCACACCTGATATATATGCTCAGAAGAAGCAGCGCAATAGTGTATAACATACTTTTGCCCCCTCAGAGGCAGCAATCATAGCTCAAATGTGCAGGAAAATACTTTATTTTTACATTCTGCAAGTTCTTGTGAGGCAATGAGCTACATTATCCTCCATTAAAAAATATTTATAATATATATTTGTGCAGCACCTCCAACTAATTTTGTTGGAAATGAACCAGAGCTAAGTCTACAGTAACAAAACAAATGTATATTATATATTTATTCCTCCAAAGACATTTCTGACAGTCATTGCCAGCAAACACATGGGTCTAGATGGAGCTTTACTGGTTTTTGGCATGTTATTTGTGTTATTTGAAAATCTCCCAATACATAATAACCAACCACATTCATTCCTGCCTGTTGACGGGTAACATTCATTCTGCCTCAAAGGCAGCGCTGCCTTCAGAAACATTTTGAGTAGAGATTTTGCACATGTGCACTATGATCTGCCATCAAGTCCAAAGACCTATGACATGATCTTGCTAATTAAGAATAACTCTGTTTGAACAGTACTACTTATAGTTACAATTCAAAGTCTTAGAATGCAACAAGACTGTGGATTTAAAAGTTTATCGGTGTAATAAAACTTACATGTGCATCATTCATCATTCAGATGTGTTTTGAGGGCACCAGAAATGTGTGTCTGCTGGATGTGTTCCCTCCTTTCATGCATAATGCATCTCTTAGCAGCTGACTGGTACACAAAGGAATCTGAACACCTCAATCCATTTTTGTCTAAATGCAAAATGCATGTGCCCCCTACCTCACATCTCGCACTTTTGTGTATTCTCTGTGTGCGCACCCATGTTTTTAACAGGCCTCCAAAAATGATGTAGGTCTCAGCCTTGTGCATGCCCCAGTCTTTACTCTAAAAGCACTGTAGCTCATAGTGTATTCATAAAATCCCAGCAAAGTAATCTGCCAGAGGATATGTACAATCCTCTACCAACCTTGTTCAATCACACATATTTGCCTTTGTGTTTTATTATGCAAGAATGAATCCATTACTCAACAGCTGCAAACAACTCTGTCTAGAAATATGCTTGAAATATGCTGTATTTCTAATCATTTATAGACACCCCTTATAATTATATATGAATGAATAATATAATTATTAATGAATTCTGCTACTTTAAGGTGCACCTACCGTGGACACAGAAACGCTGTTGTGCTTGCAGAGCTTGTAGCATTTCTGCAGAAATCCATGCAATGAAATGGGATGTTCTGTAGGAGTTATGTGAATCTAAAATCATGAAGTTTATGGCCAGCATCAGGTTTAGAAAGGCTCCAGAGAGCAGTGTTTTTGCAGCTTAGTTTCAATTTATGGGACATATGGATTCCACAGGGAGAAGTCTGTTTTGAAACTTTTTCACTTTTACATGTGTTTGCCATGCTGTGGTCATTTTAGTTCCATGACCCTCCAGATTCTAATGTGCATAGTGTATATATCTAATATATCATTTTTCAGTGAGTTTCCCTGTGCTCAGTGTGTTATATTAGGACTAACTATGCTGCTGTCTGGTCATCTGCTGGGAGATCACAGTTAAACACTGAAAATGTGTTTATTTATAAATGTTTGTGCTGATGCGCTATTGTTAATGCATTCACAATGAATTTACATGTAGCTAAAATACCACATGTACTGAATTGTGTTACATTGAATATACAACAGATTTTGTGGTAGACTGTGTATTTGCTGTATGACATAACGTGATATGGAATAGTAACAACTGTACACTACAGAGAAGAAACCACGTATGGATAGATTGCATTAATCAGAGTGAAAGAGGGCTTTCAAATGCTTTCTGAACATATACAAAACACAGATGTGAAAAAGTGACATGCTTGAAATTCTGGTGTTTTTTATCAAAGAAATAACATTCATTCATTCATTCATTGTCTGTAAGCGCTTATCCAATTCAGGGTCGCGGTGGTCCAGTACACCCTGGAGGGGGCGACAGTCCTTTACAGGGCAACACACACACACACACACATTCGGACACTTTTGAGTCGCCAATCCACCTACCAACGTGTGCTTTTGGACTGTGGGAGGAAACCGGAGCACCCGGAGGAAACCCACACGAACACAGGGAGAACACACCACACTCCTCACAGACAGTCACCCGGAGCGGGAATCGAACCCACAACCTCCAGGCCCCTGGAGCTGTGTGACTGCGACACCGTGCCGCCCAAAGAAATAACAACTCAAGGAATTTTAAAATGTTACAAGTAAGACAAGGACATATTTTTCACAGACTGTTTTTTGTTCAAGGACATACTAATTTTACATAACAACTGTTACAAATACAAAGAGCGGGGTGAATTAAAAATGCTTCAGTAACACATATTATATTTTAAAGGGCCATACAGTCTATATGGAAACAATTGGAAAGCATCCTAATTTTAATTTTGTGATATCAAGACGTTTATATACAACTGCCTTTTAAGGCCTAGGATTAGAAAACATGTTGGAAAATGGTCCTGTAGCAATGATTTATGACTGCTTAAAGAACACTCAAACTGCGATGAATGCAGTACGTGGGGTGAAAATAAATAAACATATAAATAAGTATATAAATAAATAAACTGCAGCATGAAATGATGACGGAAACAGAACATTAGTTGACCTTCATGGACTTAATGAAGTCTGGGTTGAATATGTCGTCTCAGTTCATATGATCTCGATCTCTCTCTCCCTCTCTCTCTCTCTCTCTCTCTCTCTCAGGCCTATCGTAATATCTGCCCGACAACAGAATCTGTCACCACTAGGGTGGCACATGACTTTGGTAAAAAAAAAAACTCATTGCTCAGCGAATCAATGCTTTCCCTAATGCCTAAAGACGAGGCAGTGAGAAGTCAAGGTCATTCACAAGGAGGTTACTTTTTCATTCAGGGAAATAAATTGTGATAAGTGGAATGCTGCAATGACACTTATCTCCATGGCTTTATAACGGCAACAAGTAATGCATCTCATTCAGTACACTCTGCTGATACAGCCTACAGCATTTTAGCTGCACCTATTCGCACTGAAGTTATAAGGAGTGTTTCATCCCTGTTTGCTGTAGAAGCATGTTTAGATGGAGGTATGAAATCCTCCACAGACAGTCCGGGCTACCCCTTGGTCAAAATATTTTTTGATGACAAAGGTGAAACCTTATTTCCTGTACTGACAGCATGCTTCTGAGTTTGTTAATGGATTTTCATTTTATTAGTCATTACATCATACATCATAAAATGTGGCAATGGACACTTTTGGCGTATTAAAATATGTTTTATGTAAATATTAGGTTAAATAACTGAACAAACAATACATTTATGTGGGAATTCCATGTATAGGTGTGTATATTGTAGAGGATGTGTTAATGCTTTATGCTGAAATGTCATAATTATATGTTCCTCCAGATGACTGTGAGGAGTGTGGTGTGTTCTCCCTGTGTCTGCGTGGGTTTCCTCCGGGTGACTGTCTGTGAGGAGTGTGGTGTGTTCTCCCTGTGTCTGCGTGGGTTTCCTCCGGGTGACTGTCTGTGAGGAGTGTGGTGTGTTCTCTCTGTGTCTGCGTGGGTTTCCTCCGGGTGACTGTCTGTGAGGAGTGTGGTGTGTTCTCTCTGTGTCTGCGTGGGTTTCCTCTGGGTGACTGTCTGTGAGGAGTTTGGTGTGTTCTCTCTGTGTCCACATGGGTTTCCTCCGGGTGACTGTCTGTGAGGAGTGTGGTGTGTTCTCCCTGTGTCCGTGTGGGTTTCCTCCAGGTGCTCCGATTTCACACAGTCCAAAAACACGCGTTGGTAGGTGAATTGGCGACTCAAAAGTGTCCGTGAGTGTATGAGTGAATGTGTGTGTTGCCCTGTGAAGGACTGGCGCCCCCTCCAGGGTGTATTCCCGCCTTGTGCCCAATGAACCCAGGTAGGCTCTGGACCCACCGCGACCCTGAACTGGATAAGGATTACAGACAATGAATGAATTAATTAATGTCATTTTATTCAGATGGTTTGCCACCACAGGTTAAATGGGGTATTATGGTAATATTTGTTTACATTCATACATAGATTGGACGTCTTTATTTGATAGATTTAACAAATTGGAAGTTAATGAAACGTTAGACAAACTTGATTTTAAGTGTTTTGTCCTGGAGTGTGTTAAAGCAAATTCTATTTATTTATTTAAAATAAATGTATTAAAACACCAATCACTAAATTAGATAACGCTGTATCGATCCCAATTTGCAAATAATAATAATGATAATAATAATTAGTGCTAAATAGTTGATTTAACAGGACACTGTGTTTTAAATGATTTTTACTTTGCATACGCATTTGTAACATTTTGTAAGGTAATTCGTAACTAGCTTCTATTAACCAATCCTAGCGCAGGGGGCGGGGCTACTGAATACAGGTGGTGGTGGGGGGGAGGGGCAGCAGCGGTCGTCAGTGAGATTTGAACAAGGCTAGCGGCTGTCAGCTGTTATAAAGTAAACACCGATTAACCTCAGACTGACATGAAGTGTACACTTTGGCTCCAGGGTCCAGTCTACAGCCTACCTTTAGTTTTGAAAATGACCACTAGACTAAAACTCGCGGTTTAACCGAACTGAAGCGCTGAAGGCGCTGAAACTCAGGGAAGTTTGCCTTCTAACGGTTTCACTCTCTGATGAGAAGGTGAACGGAACTCGAAGTTAAACTATGACAACTCCAGCTCAAAATGCGACAAACACACGGAGTGTGCGAGTGTGTGCGGGTGGGGAAACTCAAGACACAACCTCGGCAGGTCTGGAGATGACAGATATTCCAGATGTTCCATCCGGGACGTCGAGCAGAAAGAAAAGCGCCGCTGTATCCCGAAACCCGGCTCCGGTGGTGGACCGTACGCGGCTTTCTCCGGAGGGTTTCATTGCGGCCACCGTGACTACACGCCGGGGCTCGCACCTGTACGGTGGGTACGGACACCGCATGTCTGTGTACAGCACCACGAGACCCGTCCTCACTCGGGCTTACTTCCAGGGACGAGTTTATAACTTTCTGGAAAGACCTTCGGGCTGGAAATGCTTCGTTTATCACTTCACAGTGTGAGTATTTTCTTCAGCTTTGGCATACAGGATATATTTGTATGCCATAACTACTATTTTGACTTTCTTATTCATGAAAAGCACTTACGGAAGGCTAAACCCAGTAAACAAGGAGCGTCCCTGGACGTTCAAAATAGGTCTAAAAGTAGTCTGTACGTCAAGGAGATATTTTAAACGTCCAAACGTCCAAAATCCATCTTAATAAGTTAGTTAAGTGGTGACCAATCGATAACATCAGTGGACGTCCAAAACGCGTTTTATACAAGCAATTTATTTCGGGACCAATTAATAACGTCAATGGACGTCCAAAATACGTCTAATAGTCGTCTTTTCAATGTCTGTGTTTGGACGTCTTTTCAACGTTCATTTTCAACCTTAAGAGAACGTTGATTAGACGGCAGTCATTACGTCATTTCAACGTCGAATCAACGGCTAATTTTTTACTGGGAAGCATCTAATTATAACTGTCTTTGCACTCCTGAATCATTTGAATGTATTCATATAAGGGCTGTCAATGAATTAATAAAAGAAAAATATATAAATATTTGCATTTTTCCATTGAAAAATTGAATCACACACAAAAAAAAGTAAAAATGCTTGTACTTCCTCACATTTTGGGGAGGGAGAGTGTAGTATAATATACATGACGACCTGGCAAGTGGACCCAGTTATTTTTGTACTGTATTATAACATATCAGTATAGTTTTAATGAGTTTTTAAATTATAAACTGTTAATTTGCTGAGTAGAGGTTTCAGGCCGGGCTTTTGTATCACACACACACAAGCTTTAATGATGCTACAGTGCAGCTTGTGGCTCAAACATGAAGTGATTAAGCAAGGTAGAAGACAAAACAGCTGTGTGTTTGTTTGTGTGTGTGTGTGTGTGTGCGCACGAGTGAGAGACAAAGAATAAGAGGAGGATTTCAGCAACTAAAATGTAATCTCCCTGAGCTGAACAGTAGCGAAGCTGTGTTTACATCATTAGATATAACTTTAATACATCTCTAGGCTCTGTAAAAATGAGTGAAATGTCAGAGGAAGTTGTTGCTAAATTGGTTAAAATAATTAATGAGCATTAAAAAACCTCACGTTAAATTCCCAGATCATTTTCCGTAAGTGCTTCTTCGCTCCGTGTTCCTCCTGTGCCGTTATCACTGTGGGAATACACTGACAATCACAAAGCTGTTGTCTTTTTAAAGCCTTTAAAATGATGTTTTCAGGGAATTATCGTAAAAATTGTGCTCGGATGTGGAATGAGGTGAACTCCCTCTTTAAGGTTAAAGATGTATTTAAAACATCTGTGAAATCTTCATAAAATATATAACTATACTATACTTTATCATAATAAATGTAGATGTTGAATACGAATATGTGAAAACCTTTGACCCTTTGACCGCCTGTGGTGCTCCCGTCTGTCTGTGTCAGTTCAATATGTGGAAAAGCAAAAGGGGTCATTAATTCACAGTTTAATTGTGAAATGTGTTAAAATAAACTTCCCAAGCACTGTCTGTTGAAGCAGTGAAACAAGTGAAACTCTCCAAGAACTCTTCTGTCAGATTAGTGTCGACTCGCAGGTGGCAGTGTGGAAGGTTGCAGAGCACACTGTCTCAGAGTGTGAAGAGGCTTGTTTTCAGCTTTCAGGAGCAAGCTTGTTTGAGGACTGGATGTGTAGAGGAATGCTCAGAATGAAGGCACCAGCTGCCTGTCATGTTTTCTATCTCCAGCAGGAGAGGATGTGATAATGGCTAGCTAAACTTGGCTGCAGGGGGCTGCCCACTGGAGCCCACCGACTCTGCAGGGCCTTGCTGACCCTGCGACTCACTGTTGTCAGGAGAAGACAGCGTGTGTTTGGAAAGTGTGTGTGTCAGTGTACCTGTCTGCAGTGTGTGTGTGTGTGTTTGTAGGCTTTACTTATATCTGGTGGGTGGCTGGACTGTTACATGATTGCTTTTAAAGTGCGTTTTTCATCTCCAGTGCTCTAGGGAGGGTTCTGTGTTACATTCCTTGACGATCGATGGATTAAGAGCCCTCTCCAAGGTCCCAAATGCTTTGCCCTGTAAACGTTAAAAAAAATTCAAGTCATGTTTCAAAAGTTACATTGTGTCATATTTGCTTTAGTAGAGGAATAAAAAAAATAGGACTTGGAGGAGAGAGAGAGAGAGAGAGAGAAAGAAAGGAGAGAGAGAGAGAGAGAGAGAGAGAGAAAGAAAGGCGAGAGAGAGTGAGAGAGAGAAAGAAAGGCGAGAGAGAGAGAGAAAGGAGAGAGAGAGAGAGAGAGAGAGAGAGAGAGAGAGAGAGAAAGAAAGGAGAGAGAGGGAGAGAGAGAGACAGAAAGGGAGAAAGGAGAGAGAGGGAGAGAGAGAGAGAAAGAAAGGAGAGGGAGAGAAAGGAGAGAGAGAGAGAGAGAGAGAAAGGAGAGAGAGGGAGAAAGGAGAGAGAGACAGAGAAAGGGAGAGAGAGAGAGAGAGAGAGAGAAAGGAAAGAGAGAGAAAAAGAAAGAAAGGAGAGAGAGACACAGGGAGAGAGAGAGAGAGAGAGAGAGAGAGAAAGGAGAGAGAGGGAGAGAGAGAGAAAAAGAAAGAAAGGAGAGAGAGAGAGATAAAGAGAGAGAGAGAGATACAGATAGAAATTAGATCTGTTAATGCCTGAAATTTCAAATATAGATAGATTTGCTTCACAAATAACCGAACATTTTCAAAAACAGCTTTGTTTTTAGAGAATGCAACAGTTCTCCTTTAAGCATTTTAGTGCAGTAGGGGGCGAAGATATTGAATACACATTTTTAATATGTCTAAAGAAGAACGTAAGAGAGCTTACTAAGTATGGAACACAAGGGATGGAGCGAAGATTTTCTAACTAAGTAAACTTTGTCTGTTGCCCGTACAGAATTCTTGGATTTGAAATGATCCTAGAATTGTAGCTCCACTGCAAAACCTAAGCAAACTTCCAACACCAAATGTCACTTGACTGATTGGCAATGTTTAGTTTAAAGAAAAATGTGTAAATTAGATTTTAGAGTGAGCCATTCCTCTAGCCTTTTCTCATGTGTGAGGGTGTATGAGTGGGAGGCAGGCAAGGCAAGTCTAGCCAAGAATGTGCACTTGCTTATCACTGCTCCAAAGGCAGCAAAGCCAGGGCTGTAGGGGGGATGAAAGGCACTTATCATTAAAGCATGACCACTTTCTGTTTGTGTGTTTGTGTATTCGTGTGCACGACTGTGCCTTAGTGCACGCTCTCACAGTTGTGTGCATGTGTGCGTATGTGCACACGGCTGACCTTTAAGTGTGGATAAATCTAATTATTGTTCCTACTGCATTCTTTATTGTCATCTGTATAAAAGTGTGTGATACAAGACAGAATGGAATGTCTCCTCTTGTCATGTGAGGCTTGTACTGAGCACCAAGAGGGACCAAAGGCGAGAGAGACAGATGAGTGGATCCAAGATAAGACATGAGAGTGAAGAACAGGGAGAAGACAATAGTCCGTATTATTAACATGCAATGACTGCAGTGTCGTGAAAGCTGGGAAAACAATGTACAATTCATTTTCCTGGTCCTTGATTAAACCACAAATATCTGTTCATCCAAATTATGTTTATCGCTGATGTTTCCAAGAGGAAAATTTAAAGGGGAACACCTTAAAGGGGACTTAGATGTAACTCTACACCTTTGCCTTCATTAAGTACACAACGATCTATGATTATTCAAATAGTCCTTGCCTTTATCTTCACTTATCCCTCTGACCCTTACCTGTAGCTCAAAAGCCTCACCCTGAAGGTTGTTAATATTTTTTCCTCAGGTTTATGACATAGGAAACCCATCTGTCTTTGAAACACTGCGATTTCAAAGCTGAAATGTGCAGCCAGTGCTTATTTCTATTATTGTACGTGTTCTACCATGTAAAACGTCACACGTTAAGAAGGGTAAACACTCTTATGAGACACACATTATTACAAATGATACGGTAATTAGTTTTTATGTAATATAACAAGTTTAGTCTGTGTAACATTGCCTTTTTCTGTCCATGACAAAAACATGGTATAACGGATGATAAATACAAAAGAGCTTTCCCATAATGCACTACTGTAGGGCTGGGCAGTTGATCGAAAATTCATCGAAATTCAGAACTTCTAATCGACATAATCTTGTCTAATCTATGTCGATTATTTTTATTCTTTTATGTCCACACGCTACCAAGCTGTAGTCACATGATTCTGCCACATGGAAACAACCTAAACGCAGAGGCCGATCAAGCGACTCGAGCCAGGTCGTACCAAAGAAAAACACTGCATTTGTGGTTTGGACGTGCTGTGTTTTGACTGGAACCTGGAGGCTGTGGGTTTGAGTCGCGCTCCGGGTGACTGTCTGTGAGGAGTTTGGTGTGTTCTCCCTGTGTCGGAGTTGGTTTCCTCCGGGTGCTCCGGTTTCCTCCCACAGTCCAAAAACACACGTTGGTAGGTGGATTGTTGGTGACTCAAAAGTGTCTGTAGATGTGAGTGAATGTGTGTGTTGCCCTGTGAAGGACTGGCGCCCCCTCCAGGGTGTATTCCCGCCTTGCGCCCAATGATTCCAGGTAGGCTCTGGACCCACCGCGACCCTGAACTGGATAAGCGCTTACAGATAATGAATGGATGGATGGATGGTTGCGCTCACATCGCCCAGCACTACACTACTGTATGTATAACATTTCACATACGATTTCTAACAATGTATTTCCTATTCAGCATACAAATACATTAATGGTTCAACATTTAGAACCCACTTTGCCTAAGAGAAATTCTTTAATGTGAATGCCGTAGAACTGCAGCTTGTCTTCGTTATCACTAGTGACTTCTAAGGACTACTGCAAATGCGTGCGTTTGTTAGCGTCTACTGGGCCTCAAGGCTGTTTGGCATCTTGTGTATCTGATTATATCATCCTGGCCAATTACTCTAACACATTATTGTAATCCTCATTATGTTTTGATTTCTCTGTACTCACACATCAAGGAATAAAAAGCTGGGTGTGTATGAATACCTGGTGTACCAACAATATTTTACCTCTCAATTTACACGTAATAAAATGCTCCAATTCTTTGTTTTGTATCTCTTTACAGGACTGTTTTTCTCCCATAAAACAGATTGTGCTTTTGGTTGAGTAGGTTTATACTCAACAGTACTACTGCTGCAGCTCTGCTCTGCTGAAGGCCCCACAGGCCCAGGTCCATGGTCCTCAGTGGCAACGCTAGTTATAATGACTCCCATGAAGATGCAGGTTGTGACAGCCAGCCATAATACCCTCCATAGCCACAGGCTGTATTTCTTTAAACCTTTAGTCCCTCCCTGTGTGTCTGTACTGTTAGGTGACAGCTGGCCTTTCTTTCTCATATCAACAGCTGTGTACTGTATGCTGCCTGTTTTGTTTGTTTGTTTTGCCTCCTGTCATTTTCTTGTAAATACATGATGTTAGCTGTAAAGCTAATGTCAAATGGTCAAGCTTTAGAAGGACATCAGTTCAGTTTTTTTGAATAATTGTGGCATGTGATTTATTTTACAGATAATTATTAAAGAAACTAAGCATAGTTTCATGATTGTGATGTGTACAAGCCAGTTCCCTATAATTCTTCACGTTCTCCAGGAGTATTGTTTGCATTCAGTGTTCATGTAATATACAGTACTGCGCAAAGGTTTTAGTCACCAGAGATTGGGATTTAAAAAGCTATTTATCTGAGCAGTAAATGTCTATTTGCTAAAAACAATTAAACCAAAAAACAACAACAAATAATGCCCAACATTAGAATAAAACTTAATAACATTATTCCAGTGTGATATTCTGTGTGTGAATCTGTTGTTTAACTTTTTCCACATCTCTCCTCGTGGACTCCATATTATTTGAGGTTATCATCCAATACCTAGTTTTAGTGGTTAATAAATAATGATTTTAAATGTGTGCTGTTGATTTAACAAATTCATGCAAATCAAGGAGAATCTGAACAAAACATTGTTCTTCAAACTCACTCTCACCTACTATCCATCCATCCATCCATTATCTGTAACCGCTTATCCAGTTCAGGGTCGCGGTGGGTCCAGAGCCTACCTGGAATCATTGGGCGCAAGGCGGGAATACACCCTGGAGGGGACGCCAGTCCTTCACAGGGCAACACACACACACTCACACCTATGGACACTTTTGAGTCGCCAATCCACCTACCAACGTGTTTTTTTTGGACTGTAGGAGGAAACCGGAGCACCGGGAGGAAACCCACGCAGACACAGGGAGAACACACCAAACTCCTCACAGACAGTCACCCGGAGGAAACCCACGCAGACACAGGGAGAACACACCAAACTCCTCACGGACAGTCACCTGGAGCGGGAATCGAACCCACAACCTCCAGATCCCTGGAGTTGTGTGACTGTGACACTACCTGCTGCGCCATCGTGCCACCCTCTCACCTACTTTTTTAAAGAAAATAAATTCTTATATTTTGTATTTGTTTTACATTATTTTTATTTTTTTTACTGTAATTATATGTAACTTTATACAAGCACCACACTTACTGAGAAGGCATTATTATAAATATATATAATTATCATAGGTGCCTAAGACTTCTGCACAGCACTGTATATTCTTCAATGTGTCTAGGTTTCTCTTTTACTGCACAGCTATTTGCAGAACAGAACCTTGTGAGGTTTGCACAGTCTGTGTCGCTGTCAGATGAATAGCATAAGGGAAAACACCCTTATCTCTTAAAAAGAAAACAGTTTTATCTTAAGTATTGAGGAATTACGGCAGACTTTTGTTGGTCCAGTTGCGCTGCAGTGGAAGTGACCTTGTAGGAGAGCACCACAATGATGTGTGTGACCTCAGACTCAGTGTTTTCAAGTAGACCTGGACTTTACTCTTAGCCCAGTAGATAAGCTCCAAAGTCATTGACTTTTGTGTAGAATTATGACAGTTTATGCGCGCACACACACACACCAGGGCACTGGCCCTCTTTGTTCTGTGAATAACAGACATATTTGTATTCATAAGGTTGCCCTGCAGGAGAAAATTCAGAGTTCTATACCTCCATGAGCATTACATTAAAAAAATAAAAATAAATAAATAAATAAAAATAAGGGCGGCACGGTTATGCAGCAGGTTAGTGTCGCAGTCACACAGCTCCAGGGGCCTGGAGGTTGTGGGTTCGATTCTCGCTCTGGGTGACTGTCTGTGAGGAGTGTGGTGTGTTCTCCCTGTGTCTGCGTGGGTTTCCTCCGGGTGACTGTCTTTAAGGAGTGTGGTGTGTTCTCCCTGTGTCCGCGTGGGTTTCCTCCGGGTGAATGTCTGTAAGGAGTGTGGTGTGTTCTCCCTGTGTCCGCGTGGGTTTCCTCAGGGTGACTGTCTGTGAGGAGTGTGGTGTGTTCTCCCTGTGTCTGCGTGGGTTTCCTCCGGGTGACTGTCTATGAGGAGTGTGGTGTGTTCTCTCTGTGTCCGCGTGGGTTTCCTCCGGGTGACTGTCTGTGAGGAGTGTGGTGTGTTCTCCCTGTGACTGCGTGGGTTTCCTTCGGGTGACTGTCTGTGAGGAGTGTGGTGTGTTCTCCCTGTGACTGCGTGGGTTTCCTTCGGGTGACTGTCTGTGAGGAGTTGGTGTGTTCTCCCCGTGTCCACGCGGGTTTCCTCCGGGTGCTCCGGTTTCCTCCCACAGTCCAAAAACACACATTGGTAGGTGACTCAAAAGTGTGTGTGTGTGTGTTGCCCTGTGAGGTAGGCTCTGGACCCACCGCGACCCTGAACTGGATAAGCGCTTACAGGTAACGAAAGAATGAAAATAAAAATAAAATAAATGCTACTGCATAAGAACTAATTTTTTGACACCAACGTACATTATATTATTTAATATCTCATTTCATAATGTCTCTCTATGCATACATTTTCTCAATAGGAGGGGAATGAGGGCCTATAAGTCTTACTGTGAAACAACGTGGAGTATTTAATTGAACTGTTATGCATCTTATAATAGATTATGGTACTCCATACTCCCCTCTTCATATAGACTGCATGGATAAATCATGTTGTTGTAGGGTGACTCTTAGAATGCACACAATACAGTTGTTCCGTGAGTGTGTTTCTTCTCATTCATTGAACTCCATAATAAACATAGACCTAGAGCCTCCATTTCTCAATTTAAATATTTCCAAGCACAATGTTAGTAACGGTGAAAGTGACTGCAGTGAATTTAATATATGTCTCAGAGGTAATAAATTCAGTCATGTTTACCACTGTAGCTCCAGCACAAAGCTCCAGGGGGGGTAAAGTGTGCTCAGAATGTAGAGCAAACTTCAACAAATCCACTGAGACAGTTTCATCTGCATCTACAATCTTAAGCAATGGCAGCTTCCACTTTTTTAGAATTGTCTGAAAAAGCACGGAGTTGTTTGAACTTATTTGCTGCTGCCAGTTCAAGTGAATATGGATTTGGGATCTGTAAATGCTGCAGTTCCTATTTAGTGAATGGTTTGCCTTCATGCCTTCAAATATAAAGCAGCTTTAGTCAGAGCTCTGGTTTAGACTGAGGATTTCAAAACCAAGATGGAAAAGATCTATATGATGTCTTTGCTCTTTAAGGATATTTATATAATAGAATTTTTATTTGAGTTTGTTTAATTATCTTCCAACAGCAGAGTGGTGCAGCAGGCAGTGTTGTTGTCACACAGCTCCAGGGTCCTGGGGGTTGTGGGTTTGAGTCCCGCTCCGGGTGACTGTCTGTGAGGAGTGTGGTGTGTTCTCCTTGTGTCCGTGTGGGTTTCCTCCGGGTGACTGTCTGTGAAGAGTGTGGTGTCTTCTCCCTGTGTCTGCATGGGTTTCCTCCAGGTGACTGTCTGTAAGGAGTGTGGTGTGTTCTCCCTGTGTCTGTGTGGGTTTCCTCCAGGTGACTGTGAGGAGTGTGGTGTGTTCTCCCTGTGTCTGCATGGGTTTCCTCCAGGTGACTGTCTGTGAGGAGTGTGGTGTGTTCTCCCTGTGTCTGCGTGGGTTTCCTTCGGGTGACTGTCTGTGAGGAGTGTGGTGTGTTCTGCCTGTGTCTGCGTGGGTTTCCTCCGGGTGACAGTCTGTGAGGAGTGTGGTGTGTTCTCCCTGTGTCTGCGTGGGTTTCCTTCGGGTGACTGTCTGTGAGGAGTGTGGTGTGTTCTCCCTGTGTCTGCGTGGGTTTCCTTCGGGTGACTGTCTGTGAGGAGTGTGGTGTGTTCTCCTCGTGTCTGTGTGGGTTTCCTCCGGGTGCCCCGGTTTCCTTGCACAGTCGATGGTGGGTCAATTAGCTACTCAAAGTGTCCATAGATGCCCTGCAAAGGACTGGCACACCTTCAGGGTGTGTTCCCCCCTTCCGCTCTAGGTAGGCTCCAGACCCACCGTGACCCTGAACTAGATAAGCAGTTACAGACAATGAATGAATGAATGAATGAATAATTATTCTCTAAACTCTTCTGCATTTCTTGAGCTAATAACTTAACACAATAAAAAATCTCTAAAAATGGGCTATTTCCTCATTGAGCACTATTTCAATTATCTTGTATCTGTAGCCTTTGTCCTTTTATTAATAGCTTTTCTCAGGCCCTGATGTCCCTGCTCAAATGAAGAGAAAAAAAAGGTTTTGTTAAATAACTGTTTCAGTTACATATTGCTTACATTTATTTGATAATCCATGGTTCACAAATAATGGATTCACAAATAATATGAGAAAGATTACATTAAGAATTTTGCTATTATGTGAAATAGTATGTAATTAATCAGAAGAATTAGTCTGTCAGCAACTTTTAATGTGAATATATCTGCTGTGTGCTGATTCCTAAGTGAGTAATTTTAAGTCCTACATACAGTACACTGGACTTTCTATTCCCACATAAGACTCTGTTGGTAAGACATTTGATGATTTTACAGTTTTTCATTTAGTGGTTAATTGAAGATCTGTCAGGGAGCTAACAGTGGGTATTCACCCCAGCAGATGGTGGTAATGAGTAACAAAATTTTAAAAGCTAAGTCAGTTTGGTTGACTGCAAAACAAACAGTGCTCGCTGTGTTTCTCATTACTGACATTAATATCTTATGTCTGATTTCTTTTACAGATTTCTGATTGTACTGTCTTGTCTGATACTCAGTGTATTGTCTACTATTCATGAATATCAGGAGCTGGCCCAAGAAACGCTTTTCTGGGTGGTGAGTTTATAATAATATTATTATTATTATTATTATGAGTATTTGTAGTAGTGGTGGTGGTAGTGTGTATTTGGGTATGAGTTTTAAAAAGAACAATGGCACTTTAAGAAACCGGAAGTAATATTGTTTTCCTGTCCAGCAGGTGGCATCATTGCACAACACTTCCTAACACTGATTTCAAGTGATCCAGAGCTTTGGGTGATATGTATCAATGACTGAGATGATTGAGAATGAAACAAATGGTACTTTCTATAGTTTGGCATGCTTTTTATACATTCAGAAAAACACGGTTATAATCTGACGGTTTGTATCTAAATGAACAGACTTTCAAAATAAGTAACTGAAAGTCATATTCAGAGCATATGGTCAGCGGGAGATTATATTGCAGTATATTGACCAGCTTCCAGGTGTTTGTTTGTTGTAAGTCTCTCATGCAGCTTGCCTCTCTTGATCAGTCATTCCTCAGACAATTGATTGCTTGGTCAGCTTAATTAATGTAACGAGTGCTTTGAATCTGATCAATGTTCCAATCACAGCCTTTTTGGTAATTAGGGAGTATGTAAGTCATGAGCCCTGCCCTTTTTTGAGAGGCCATATCAGATACATCAATAATCAATTCTTCAGGCAAGACTGTGACCTGCTTGCTTGAATGGTCCAGTGCCATATGCTAACTTCAGTGGCAATTGGCCTCAGAATTACAGGTCTGTTGTTTTTATATTAAGCTTCCCATTTACAGATCGAGGGACAGAGACAAAAGGGGGAAAGAGAGAATCAATCAGGCCAGGCAGGCAGGGAAAAGGGAAAAGCAAGGGACTGAGATTATACCATGGTGACTGGACGCTGGAGGTCAAAGGTCGGTACAGCCACTGGATAATGGGATTAAAACTATGCGCTGCGTTCATTAGGCAACGCCTCGCATCACAGGTTAAGGCTTTGGCCTCCAAAGCTTGATGCAGGCCGAGAGCCCCATGGATTAGCTAGAGCAATCCTTGTTGTTGGAGAGGCCCGAACTTGGGCAAGCTAGTAACAGGTGTTCCAGTCTCTGTGTGTGAAATAGTCAGCCATCAAACGTCAAAGAGAACATTTAACAACATTCATTACTCAGTGTACATGAGAACACACATCATGCGTGAGGTAATTTTTCACAGGAAGTAGATTTGCAGACCTGGACCCCTCCTTTCATCTCCCCAACCCCCACCAAAACACGCCCTGCTTTAATGAGGTCTGGCCTGCTGTATTCGCCTCACAGCTGTTGGGGTGAACAAAGGCACAAACCATGCACTTTACTGCTATATTGCAGCAGGTCGAGTCATTCAAACTATTCTCTGCCCTGTACGATGAGATCAGAATGGTTTTGCAAGTTTCAAGCATGTGTTTAAATTGTGTTTAATCAGTTAATAACTGAATTTAACCCTTTCATGTTACAAACATGTGAAATATGAGGTAAAATACCGGCATATTCTACATTAACTGCAGTTCTACTACTAGTTTACAGTTCAATGTGAAGCAGTCACATCAATGTAAAGTTGTCTGTATGGTAGCTTTTATCAAATTCTAATAAACATCATGAATAACTCAAAATTAATTAATGCAAACGATGCCTAAATAAGGCCTTAACAGTAGGAAGAGTCCTACAGAAATACTCAGATACCTTAATATTATCTGAAAGGAAAATTTAAGAAGGTATTTGTCTTTTTCCTTAAAGTCTCTATAATAAAGATTTTTTGTTTTTTGGACAGTGACAATGTTTTAAGTCATTGCTTCACTGCACAATCACACAAACGTCCTAGCAGTAGCTCCTTAACACTTTTTATTAGTGGCAATCTGTATATTGGACTAATTCTACAAATGCAGATATGCAGCGCTGTTGACTATCCCTGTGAATCCATCATAGCATGGTATTGTTCTCTTGTTAGCAGTGCTACTGAACATTTGTAATGCACAGCTTGCTTTGCCACCACATTCACTGAAGCCATTTCTGTTCCTCCAATTGAATAAAGTGCATGTGTGACTCCATTATGGAGCAGTTATAGTGGGGAAGAGAGGTCTCAGCTCATCTGGGATAAAGGCGTGAGGTGCAGGAAGTCGCACAGGACATCCCACACGGCTGCAGGCGCAACACCTATCAGTTTCACACGTGCCACAGAGACGTGAACCCTCACGTGTGAACACCTTCTCTCCCAGAGAGAAGTCAGATAAGTGTCATCCTAACAAGGTGCAACAAGACATCATCACACTACATTCAGTTACTTTAACACCAGTGGTTCTTGCGATGAGGTGCTAGCCTCCTCACAGTGGAAGGGAATCTTAACAATGAAAAACCCTTAAATACGTCAGCAAGCAGATGGCCATGTCACCATTAGCTTTGTGTTCAAGGAGCCCTCCCAAAAACATTTAAAGACCTCAATAATGATGAAAGGCTTCCATCCACGAATAAACAAAAAGCCTAAGTTAAAGTCTTCAGCTCCTCTACACTAATGTTTTACTCCTTGCTTTAAAAAAAAGTGCTGAAGAAATACAACTGACCTCTTCAAAGGAAGGAAGGCTAAACATTATCCAGCAGCCTTTGCTTTTCCAGAAGATGTCCTCCCATGAACAAAACACCAATTAGGCATAAGGAGTGGCTGTTTACATGACTAAGGCATGTTAACTATTAGGAGGTGAAAGGACTTCCTAACCCCTGGAGGTTTTGAATGTTCTTAAGCCTGGGTTACCAAGAGTGTTAGGAATCACCTTAAACACCCCACCATATTTCACCTCACCGATAAGGCACTTTACCCAGCCCTCACCACCCCCTCCCGTCAGTGACCTATGCTTTTGTTTGCCATTGTGACGAGAAAATCTTACACTGATAAGAGTTTTACTCTACAGTTCCTTTTATTCTGGAGTTTTGCAGTTTAGTTGTTTGTAGTCATTTTATCTCTGAATGTATGTTTTGAAAATTGTGAACCACTAACATTTGTCACCACAGTTGTTTCAGCACATGATTTCTTTGACATTTTGTAAAGTTAGTTGAGGTTTATTTTTAGAAAACGTTGAACAAAAACATGATTGTTATCTGTAAAATGGTAAAGAGTTTTCTTTCTTTTAACAGTTTTTCCTCCACACAAGCACACACTTGTCATAGATTAACAATTTTGAATCACGCTAAACATTTTTGTTTTTTTCACTACAGCTTCTATAAATTATGCACTTTAATGTTTTCATTATATTTTTTTGCTTATAATTGTAGATTTTGGGGCGGCACGGTGGCGCAGCAGGTAGTGTCGCAGTCACACAGCTCCAGGGATCTGGAGGTTGGGGGTTCGATTCCCGCTCCGGGTGACTGTCTGTGAGGAGTGTGGTGTGTTCTCCCTGTGTCTGCGTGGGTTTCCCCTGGGTGCTCCGGTTTCCTCCCACAGTCCAAAAACACACGTTGGTAGGTGGATTGGCGACTCAAAAGTGTCAGTAGGTGTGAGTGAATGCGTGTGTGTGTGTTGCACTTTGAAGGACTGGCGTCCCCTCCAGGGCACAATGATTCCAGGTGGGCTATGACCCTGAACTGGATAAGTGGTTACAGATAATGAATGAATAAATGAATTGTAGATTTTCGTAAATGTACTCATATACATTTGCATATCTGGTGTGCCTTCCCCAACCCACAAACTTTGATATAAGACAGCCCAGTCATTTTTGGTGGGCTGCTTAAATCATAAACAAATTTGATTCAACAAGCCTTCCACATTTGTCTTCCCTTCTGATATGAGAAGGGGTATTTAACCTGACCTTGCTGGAGTATCGACACATTCAGCACCAGAAAGATCAGGTTTAACCACATAAAACCACATAAAGTCAGTGAGAGCAGGGAAAAATACAAGCTTCTGTTTTCAACTTCCCTCCTGCTGCTCGCTTACTGTTGGGGTGAGAAGTGGCTCATTATCTTTTAAAGGAGCAGGCTTTCTAACTGACTGTTCTGCCCTAGGCTGTTAAGACAGGAGGAGAATGGGCTTTAGTCCTTTTTGACCGAGTCAGACTTAAGTAAAACTTGTCAATTTTAATAAAACACACATTTTGTTAGCTTTATAATAGAAGTTTTTTTTCTTTTAATGAATACATTAATGTATCTTTACGAGATGCTGCCGACAGTTCAGCTGGCCTTTACCAGCCTCCGAGTGTTGCCGCGGTGACCCTTCTTTTGCTCGCCTTGGTGATCACATTCCAGCTGCATTTTGGATGGGAAATCCCGTTGCCATGGTAACAGAGAGAGGCATTGCATCTGGGGTCTCATTTCCTCCGTCTCCCCATGAGCTTCTCTCATGGCCCCTGGCGCCCACTGGTCGTCCACCCAGACCTTTTACATGACAGCTGGTCAGTGTGGTCACTAGCCTAGATTTAATTAGATACTGAGCTCTGGAACAAAAGGGAAGGGCCAAGATGTCTCACCACTAAATAGGTACACTTTAATAATTTGTTCTTTGACAGTTGTTTGCACATCATTTTTTATCTGAAGAAGAGCACCTCTGTCCATTTCAAGAATAGAATAATGTGGAAAACTAATTTGCTTTTAATTGTGCAGTCTTCTTATGGATGGATTTGACCTCATGAATGAGTGGTGTCATGGACGTCAGTGAAAAATTAATGTGATTTTCTTTTTTCAGTTAGCAGAATGGTCATTAACAGAGAAAGAAATTCACCAAGTGCTGGCACATTACTTTTCTTCAATTAATAAAAACATACAGTGCATATAATATTCATTTATTAATTAATTCATTCATTCATTCATTGTTCAGAGTTGCGGTGACTACAGAATCATGAAGCCCAAGGCGGGGACATGCCTAGGACGGGGTGCCAGCCCACTACAGGGCAGCACACATTTACACATTCTTTCACACAGTCAAGCCTATTAACACTTTTTCTACTATGGGAGAAAACCACAGCACCTGGAAGCAATCCACACAGACAACGGCGAACACACCAACTCTGGAGATATGCTCAATATAATTTGTTTTTAGACAAGTATTTACCAAAAAATAAAAAATAAAAACTTTGATGTCAAAGTGAGAACAGATGTCTACAAAGTAAAGGAGAGAAGAATGCAGTACAATTGCAGTGGCCAGATGTGCAAGTCTGTTTGAGACATATCCGCTCAATGCCTGTGATAGTGGCCTATGTGGCATGTTATTTTACATCATATTTAATGTACCTTATTTTATAGTTTTCACATTGACATCTTTTAACAAAACAAAGCCAAAATCTGTGGATTATTTTATCATTTATAAAAGCAATAAAATGGGTAACCATCCAATGGGATGAATAATGTTTTATATAAAAAAGCACTGTATGATATAAATAAATATTTGTACATAATTGTGTTGGAAATTGTCTGGAGTGATGAGAAAAACAATAAGTCTGTTCTCACACTACATCATGGCTCCAATGAGCATGTTAGCAACATATTGGCAAAATATTCAGTATATTGAAAAGCATATCACATTACAAACTTATTTTCTGTGTTATTCAGTGGTAACATGAGTATTAAACTACTGCCATAACTGCCCCTTTAATCAGTTAAGGAGGACAGATTGTGCATAGAATGGTAGTTAACTTGTTATGGTAAAAAAAAACATATAGACTGTATATAGTAAGTATGTAGCGTTGAGGTACACACTACATGAAGTGCATGCACGAGGTACTGAAGTAGATTGTGTCACACTAACAAAAATAACTCTTGAACTCTGATTTGTTAATCATTAGGGTCAGATTTATATACACTATTGTGTTTGTATTATTTATGATAGGAAGCAGCTCATGGAAATGGCTTGTTACGCACTCGTATGCTTTACTTACATTAGGAACTGTTCCACAAGGAATGCTATTTGTGATTTCTTATTAATGACACCATATGTCCTTGTTTTTGTATAGTGCAGTTGTGTATTTTTCAGCCCTAAAAATAGGTTGCTCTTACTGTCTTGGAATGGGAATTCTTTCCTGGCTCAGTCCTATCCCAATTTGCCTCTTGGTTAACCTTGCCTTATACCTATGAGTCTTGTTTTACCCTCACCCCCTGCCTAAATGCAGCAGGCCTGGCCTGATCCTGTTGTTTTATTCAGTTCTAAAGTGGGATTTGGACAAGTTGCCCCTCTGCCCAGTGCCAGGATCTGCCCTTTTCCCAGGCTGCCCAACTCTCCAGACTGCTCACAGGACACAGGGTTCCACAGCCAGCCTCATAACTCATACTTGTCTGGTTCCTAGCGGCTCTCAATAGGGCTGAATTGGGCAAAGCCTGAGCCTCCCTTTGTGTTACTCTGTTAAAGAGCAAGACAAGGGCAACTGCTGTTGTTGGCCGTGACCATGAACGAGCCTCCCTGTGCAGCCACATGACGCCTGTCAAAGCTTCCTGCGTGGCATAATGGCTCTATTAAATTCAGCCTGCCCTTATTAGGTTACACACTATGTTTTACAGTACAGTTAATTTCAATATCATTTAAAATATATAAAAATATTTTTAATATCCTAAGTCATATGGTAAATTGAATTTTTTCTATTCCCAGAGAGTTATACTTATATGTAACCGTTAGACAACACTGGTTTGTGTGTTCTTTGTAAGAACACGTTAAGATAAGTTCACTTAGAAAATCAACAAAACATTTATTTATACCCCCAGGGGCGAAAAGACTTTTTGCATGCGACTGTATGTATATTTTCCAGATTTTAATCCCTTTTATAGAAAACCACAAACTATGCCTGCTGTGAAAAACAGTCTGTATTGTCATGCAATAAAACAGCACTGTTTACCTTTATTTGCAGCAGGCGACCATGGTTACTGAAAAGAGTGACTGCATTTTACCATAATCCAATGCACCTTAAATGAACACCATAAGTGATACCCATTGTCCATGACAATGAAAACCGTGTTTGTTTGAGCTGAGTAGAGATGGAAACCTGTCTCTCTCTCTCTCTCTCTGTCTCTGCCAGGAAATAGTGCTAGTGGTGTTTTTTGGAGTGGAGTATGTGGTGAGGCTGTGGTCAGCAGGATGCCGTAGCAAATATGTGGGCATACTGGGAAGACTTCGCTTTGCTAGAAAGCCCATCTCTATTATAGGTAAGTTCAGTGAGTTCACATCTTTCAAACCCTCAAACAGAATGCTTGTTAGTCAGTTATAAATCTAGAGAATCGTTATCCAGTAGTTACTATGAATCTATTGTGTAAGTTATGTACTATTGTTTTTAGAGTGAAAATATAAAGGCCCTGCATGTGATTGTCCCTGTGCATGTGAATTTGCCATAGTAACGTAACGACTTTTCCTGTTTTGTTTAGCTGTCACTGATTACATTCCCCGCAGTCATTTCTTTGTGTTTGTACCCGCAGACTTAATTGTGGTGGTGGCCTCAGTTATTGTTCTTTCAGTAGGCTCTAATGGGCAAGTCTTTGCTACATCTGCTGTCAGGTAATTAGGATTCACTTCTGTTCAAGAGCATTATTTTTTCATTATTATTATTAGTGTGCTTCTTCTTTAAACTGATACGTTTGCATTTATCCTTGTTTTGACCCAGAGGAATCCGCTTCCTTCAGATTCTGCGAATGCTGCATGTGGATCGGCAAGGAGGAACCTGGCGGCTGCTGGGCTCAGTGGTCTTCATCCACAGACAGGCAAGAATTTAGCTAATCAGTTGTTTACAGAAGATGTCTTTTTATATATACACATGCTATGAAACCTATATAACAGTGTCTTTTGAGATATATATGGATAAAGAGTGCATACTTCCAGGAGCTGATCACCACTCTCTACATTGGATTCTTGGGCCTCATCTTCTCCTCCTACTTTGTGTACCTGGCAGAGAAAGATGCTGTTGACAGCGACGGAGTCACAGAGTTTGCTAGTTATGCTGATGCTCTGTGGTGGGGAGTGGTAAGCACCATTTGTAGTTTAGACATATCTTGTTAAATTTGGATTTAATGAGTCTCTAGGGGGACCTTTGCAGGAAAAATAAAGTCCAAGTTCATTTTGCTTGAACGTTTCTGGTGAGGATGGGGATGTTACTGTCAAAACTGTCCACATTTTTTCTTTCCATGCTTTAGGTAACAGTTACCACTATTGGTTACGGGGATAAAGTACCACAAACCTGGATAGGGAAGACTATTGGCTCCTGTTTCTCTGTCTTTGCTATCTCCTTTTTTGCCCTGCCTGCTGTAAGTTATAGACTCTTTATTTTAGAACCTAAATCAAATAGTAATGTCCTTACAAAATGTCCTGAAAAATTATAAACACAAACTTTTCCTTCAGGGCATCTTGGGTTCAGGCTTTGCCCTAAAAGTGCAGCAGAAGCAGAGACAGAAACACTTCAACAGGCAAATCCCTGCCGCTGCTTGTCTTATACAAGTCAGTTTGAACTTTGCATCGTTTATATATATATATATATATATATATATGTGTGTGTGTGTGTGTGTGTGTGTGTGTGTGCGTTTGCATGCATATGTCTGTGTGTCTGTGATATTATGCAAATTCTGCTTTTATTTATCTTGCATTGTATTTCTCCATGCGAATCAGTCGTCATGGAGGTGCTTTGCCGTAGAGAACCCAGACTCTTCCACATATAAGCTGTTTGTGCGAAAAAGGCCAGTGACATCTAGCCCTGCAGTTTCCAGTCCTAAGGCCAAGAAAAGTGTAAGTACATTTTGTTCTGCTGTGAAGAAAACATGGTATTTACTGATATCATTAAAATTTCCATTCATTCATTCATTATCTGTAACCCTTATCCAGTTCAGGGTCGCGGTGGGTCCAGAGCCTACCTGGAATCATTGGGCGCAAGGCAGGAATACACCCTGGAGGGGGCGCCAGTCCTTCACAGGGCAACACACACACACATTCACTCACACCTACAGATACTTTTGAGTCGCCAGTCCACCTACCAACGTGTGTTTTTGGACTATGCAAGGAAACCGGAGCACCCGGAGGAAACTCATGCGGACACAGGGAGAACACACCACACTCCTCACAGACAGTCACCCGGAGCGGGAATCGAACCCACAACCTCCAGGTCCCTGGAGCTGTGTAATTGCGACACTAACCTGCTGCACCACCGTGCCGCCCAAAATCTTGCCAATATTTTTTTTATTATTCAATAAAATAAAAACATTATAAACACAAAGGTCTTCATTGTGCTTTTTTTAAAGTTTTATTTTTAAAGTTCTGCATTAATTTCTGCAGCTGCAGTGGTTGTCAAACTGTCCTGAAGTGTGGGGCTACAGCACCTTAAATGTTAACATGTGTATTTTAATGTAAATGTGCTATAAATATGTCTGCAGTTTAAATTATGGGTGTAAAAGGCCTAGGACACTTGGACATTAATCGTTATATTATTTGTTTGTTTGTTTATGTATGAATGTATGTATGTATTTTAGGTGAAGATGAGGAGAAAGATGAAGATCAGTGAGAAAGATAACGGTCCAAGTTCTCCCACAATCCCAACAATTACTTATGACTTTGATGACGGGAGAGACCCCAGTCAGGACACAGTGTACAGCACTGAACTGTCAGGTACCAACAATACTTCACTGAAACCAAAAGAGATTATAACACTTTCCTTCTAGAGCCTCAGTCATTTTTTTCTGATTCGTAATTGCTTTTTAAAATCACTCTGGGAGTTATACTGATTTCTGTGTAATGATTTGTTTCCTGGCTTGTTTCTCCATTTCTGGTCTCTGCTCATGACAGAAGCAAATTCTCTGAGAAGATTTGGTGAGCTGCTGTTAGTGTCCTGCTGCATGCCTTTTCATAGTAAAACATACATGCAGTGTAATACCACTGCTAAGGTCTCTTTCCCTGTGCACTCTTCTCGTTTTTGGTGAATGGTGAATTTCTATCTTTTAATTATTTCCAGCTCTACTCAGTTTGCAAGCATGATCTGATAAAATGGTTGAAATTTGCATCTAGGGTGAAGGCTGTGCATCTGTGCATTGTTGTGGTGAATAAGTTTAGGGAAAACAGAAGAGATAATGTGTATTACTCCCTCCCCTTGTAGAACGTCAACAGTCCTGGACCTCTATAACCTCCTTCCAGTTCTCCCCTCTTCCAGGTAACTTGAACATAGATATTAGACCTGCTTAATCCTGACTTAAAGAGCATTACAATAACAGTTTGTACCGGGAGAGGGAGGAAATACTTAGCTGTGACACACTCCTCCAATTTCTTTTTGTGCTAAAAAATGGTTCTTTCTTGTGTTAACTTAGGAATATCTATATTGTTGTGTGTAAAGCATGGTTGAACATTTCCTTTGCTCATTTCCATAATGTCTCTGTCATAACAAAACCTTGTATTGTAGTGGTAACTTTATAGAAAACCAAAAACATGCACTAGGGATGATAATGCGGTAATTTTATTTACGTAAGAGTGGTTTTATCCAAGGTAATGCTGGTTTATTTCTACTAACTCATTTGTTTAGCTCACATGGTAAGATGTGAAATGCCTCATGGCTTTAACTCACTCACTCACGCATCACTCACTCATAGTGAGTCTCACAATGACACTTTGTGTCCATCTTGAAAAGTTGAACAATAGTTTGGTGGAGGTTTTGATGACAGTGACAATAAATACAAATCGCATGTCACCCCCAGCTGTCTCTTTTGTGTTTGAAGGTGTGTTTGTGCTTTACTATGAATATATGTGTGTTTTACTGTGAGCATGTGTGTGTGTTTGTGTATGTGTGTGTAGTGAAGAAAAGCCCAGGGCTTTTGGATGTCCAGTCCCCTCCCCCTCTGCAGAGGAACAGTAGCTTTGCAGATGATCTGGAGTTGGAGGTAGAGAGAGACAGTCTTCTCCTACCGGTCACTCATGTGTCACAGTGAGTAGATCACAAAAACAACTTCACTACTGACTTTTTCCACATTGACCATGTCCCAGAATGAACATTTCTGTTCAGCGTGTTTGACCACCACGTGTATTATACTGGAAATAGATAAAGTTGTATTCATAAATGAGTGGCACTGGCACAGTCAGTTTCATGTTATGTCTTCATTATTTAACATTACTATGTGCTTAAGATTTATACTTATAAGCCTTGTTTTATCATCAGCCGTGAGTACCTGATTATCTGCAAAAAAGCTGTTGTTACTAATAAGTAGTTATTTATATCAAATGTAATTTTTAGAATTTACATAGAGTTCATTCATTCATTGTCTGTAAGCGTTTATGTCACGGTGTGTCCGGAGCCTACCTGGAATCATTGGGCGCAAGGCAGGAACACACCCTAAAGTAGGAGCCAATCCTTCGCAGGGTGACACACACTCACAAATTCACTCGCACACTCACACCTACGGACATATTTGAGTCACCAATCCACCTACTAATCCACCATGGGAAGAAACCGGAGCACCCGGAGGAAACCCACGCAGACACAGGGAGAACACACCAAACTCCTCACAGACAGTCACCCGGTGCGGGACTTGAACCCACAGTGTGACTGTGACACTACCTGCTGCCCAGTTTATAGCGTTTCAGAATTTAATTACTATTTTAATTTATTCCCTTTTGGTAATTACCCTATAATTTTTGTAGAAGTCTCTGATGAGTCAATTAAATACAATAGTAACTGAAGTGAGGTCATAATTGTCAGTTAAATGGAAGAGACTTATTAGGACAAAACAAAAAAACCTTTCAACATGATCAATGTCACAGATTTGATTAAATTTAAGCAATGGCCTGAAAAAGGTGCAGCATCTCCTTGTTATTCATTTAAATTTTTTCGTAGTTCTATATATTCATATCAGATCATACCATATTTATTTGTATAGTGCTTTTTACAACTGATGTTGTCACAAAGCAGCTTCACACAATTCCAGTTAAGATAAAGTTTTAACATGAAATGTTAAATTAAATGAAAAAATCCCAGTCCCAATTCACTGTGGAGTCAGACTTTTGGACCGTTATACAGTGTCTTTTCTTATGTGCCACTGTGTGATTAAAATAGCAAAGTGTTATCATCAACACATCGGAACCTGATTATCTGCAGTTAGTACCTCATTAAATCTGAGGCTATATGAGTGCATTCTGCTAATCGCATCAGTCATCTGATTCTTTACTCAAACAATTACTACTCTGGCACTTTCTCCCAGTTCTCTACACGTTGTACTTGACCAGGCCACCCTATAACTTCTTAAAAATCACTATTTGTAGCTTTTGGTAGCAAAGCTGTTGGAAATGGGGCAGATTTCCGGAGTCGGTTGCCCTGCGATTCCCATGGAGAGAGCTCCTGGGTGTGGATTGCCTGTAAGTGGCCTATTAGTTGTATCTCTTCGCCCCATTAGCCGTGTAGCATGTGGAAAAGGCCAGATTCTACACTCTGCTTGTTGTTTGTTTTCCACAAGCTGAGGCTGTGTATCATATACCTCCAACAGAGACAAGGATAATGTCAATGCTGAGGGACTTGGTCAGTTTGTCACTCTTGTTGACTCCAGTAGACTCCAGTCATTTTTGTCCATTGTGGCTCATTTTGTTGTTTTCTAGGGCATTAAACAGTATCGACCACTAGAGGGCAGTGGAGATGTTTCCTTTGACTGAGTGTGTTGCTGTCAGTGACTGATGAAATGAAGCTTTTTCTTTTTTTTAACCGGCCCTGGCATTGTTCCCTCTGCTCTAGGTTAAATGGCAAAGCAATGTTTCTATTATCTGCGGTTTAATGTGAAGGCATCTCATGACCCATGATTCACAATCAAAGGTTTTGCATTGCTTCATTCTTCTGTTTCTGATGGTCATGTGACTAACCTTAAAAAAACATGGTCTAGCAGAGATACCACTGTCAGCATAGCAGTGTAGTTTTTTATGTCACTCTAAAACCTGCAGGTTATAAGAATTTGCATATAAGAGATATAATGACACAATATAATATATTGTGTAGAAGTGTACTGGATTGCCCTGTGTATAATTTTCCTGCCTGAAATATGATTAAAGGCTTGTGGTTACTATGATAGCAGGATTAGTGCATTATAACGTACAGGGTTTGTTTTAAAATGTGTATATTGTAATGATATAATCCCCAACAAACTGACATTGGAAATATATTAACGTAAAGGACAACATTTATACACTATATTTGAGACTGGAACGGTAGTTTTGAGCCTGAAGAAAAGCATTACAATTTTGCTTACACAGCCCTGGTGCTGTTTGTTCTGTCAATGTTATATTCATTTATTTATTTTGTTATTTTAATTTTAAATGGATTGTATAACATTTTTTCTCCCAGCTGGGGACTTGATTTGTTCCACCTCTCCTCTCCTCTCCTTTTTCAGCACACATATTACATCTCCTCCACAAAGGCTCTCTTGTCACTGCCTGCCTCTGTTTGATCTTTGAAGTTTAATGAGCTTTCACTCATCTCACACTGAGATGCAATGGTAACAGCTGGCTTTCTCTCCTTTTCTTTTTGGTCTTGCTCTCTCTCTTTTTTCTTTCCTAGCTTTCATTTATTTCTCTCTCTGTCTCTCTCTCTCTCTCTCTCTCTCTCTCTGTGTCTGTCTCTCTCTCTATCTCTCTGTCACCTCTCTCTCTTTCTCTCTCTCCCTCGCTAACTCTCTCTGACTCTCTGTCTCTCTGTCACCTCCCTCTCTCTCTCTCTCTCTCTCTCTCTCTCTCTCTCTCTCTCTCTCTCTCTCTGTGATTCAGTGTGTCTGATTCCTGTTGGTTTGTCTCTCTCTCTCTCTCTCTCTCTCTCTCTCTCTCTGTGGGTCTGATGCCTGTTGGTTTGTCTCCTCTCTGTGTCTGTCTCTCTCTCTCTCTCTCTCGGTGGGTCTGATGTGTGTTGGTCTCTCTCTCTCTCTCTCGCTCTCTCTCTCTCTCTCTGTGGGTCTGATCCCTGTTGGTTTGTCTCCTCTGTGTGTGTGTCTCTCTCTCTCTCTCTCTCTCTCTCTCTCTCTCTCTCTCTCTGTGATTCAGTGTGTCTGATGCCTGTTGGTTTCTCTCTCTCTCTCTCTCTCTCTCTCTCTCTCTCTCTCTCTCTCTGTGGGTCTGATGCCTGTTGGTTTGTCTCCTCTCTGTGTCTGTCTCTCTCTCTCTCTCTCTCTCTCTCTCGGTGGGTCTGATGTGTGTTGGTCTCTCTCTCTCTCTCTCTCTCTGTGGGTCTGATCCCTGTTGGTTTGTCTCCTCTCTCTCTCTCTCTCTCTCTCCCTCCCTCCCTCCCTCTCGTTGGGTCTGATGTGTGTTGGTTTGTCTCCAACAGAGCAGATAAGTCAAAACTCAAAAAGTGAAAAGTCTTCATATCTCTTTGTAGCACAGTATTCCTTCCCTTTTCTTTCCCTACTCTCAGGGCGTGTTGCTCACAACCTTTCTCCTTCACTGACCTCTGACCTTGGCCTGTTAACTTAAGAGGAGGGAGAGGCCCGGAGCCCTCCCCATGTCTGCAGCTGAAGCAGCTCGGCTGCATTGGGGGTGGGGAGAGAGAACAATGCCTTAACTACGCCTCTGTGACTGTGTGCACACACTCTTATGTACACGCGCACACATACACACACACACACACACTTTCAGGTGATAGGAAACACTTTGATGAGTACACACTCTTTCCCAATGCACTAGACTCTAAAATAAGCTCAATAATATCTAGCATTGTGTTTATCTGACTCATGAGTTTAGTGTTATTTTATTTATAAAAATGTTGTTGATATTTATATTTAAAAGACAGTTTACAAACTTTATCAATCCTTCACACTTTCACATTTTGTTTAGAGCCCTTTAAGTAATATATATGTAAATAACCTTTGTTCAGATTGGGCCCTATTTAAAAGAAGTCTGGACTAAAACACTTCTTATGGTTTCAATTATTTTTAGTTTTTACTCAGGTTCACCTAAAATTACCTGAAATACTAAGGATTTTTCAGAATCAGAAAGGTTTATAGATTAAACGCAAGTGCACATTTTCTTAATGATTCAATCCAATTTTATGGATTTATGGATGGAAATACCATTTAAATTAGTTTAAAAATCACAGGGTGCGAAGAATGCCTTAAATTCTTTTAAATCAAACCTTTTTTTCTCACCCAATACAAGCTTTTCCTTGTGCCAATAAAAACTTAAACAATTGAAAAATACATAGAATATCACTGTAAATGATTTAGGAATAATATGCAAAAACAAATTAGGTAACATTTTACAATAAGGGTACATTAATAAATAATGATACTTAAAATAGTAAAAAGCCAAGTCATGTCACAATTAATCATTAAGTAATGAAAAGAAATAAGAACTAGCATAAAAATCATTATTTAATCATTAATTTTGACTTAAATTAATAAAGTAATGCTTATTACTGACTTAGTGCTTAATTAAAAGATACCATTAATAAATGTACCCTTATTGTAAAGTGGTAGTGTTTTATTTATTCTGTAAACTGCTGTGTATTGTTTGTGCATCCAAAAAATCATGCTTCTAGCCACAGGGAAAAGCAGCAGAGTCACAGCAGTGTCACAGCAGAAGCAGGTGTATGAGTGATCGAGACACAGAGTGAACAAGTCAGTGGGAGAGTGAGCAAGTGAGTGAATGAATGAGTGAGCATGTGTTCGTCTGCTTCTGCTCAGATTTGCTGCTCTTGCCTTGTGACAGTGGGGTGTGTGGTTTACCAAAGGCTCAAAAGATTGATTTATTCTCAGCAAACAGAGAAGGGCTTCTTGTGGCCGAGGCAGGGCCCGGTTGTCCACTCCAGTCCAGAGACAAAGAGCCATTGTCTGCAGCTCCACACACTCCGGACAATAGCCTGATTGACAAGCAGCTCCAGTTGAACTGAACTCCTGAGCTAAGTCTGCAGTGGCAGCTTTGTTAGAAACACTCTTATCGTAAGGATCAATCACCTTAGGGCCTGGCTTGTGCTGTTCAGAAATTGTAACTGAAATATTAGTTACATTTTTTTACGCATTTTATTAAAGGTCTACCTCAGTGTTTGGCTGCTTTTAAAGTTCTGTTTTATACATTTTTTTTTTGTTCATATTCATTGTAACATCTTGTCCTGATTCCCACATGTTTAATGTAAGTGTGGTGTTTTGTTGTTGTGCCCTTAAAATTGCTACATGTAAATGAGCTCTGTTTTGATTGGCTGGTGATGTTAACTAATTTGTGAGCAACAAAATTATTTAATGTTGAATGGGGGTTATTTGAAATCTTTTTTTATGACATCACAAAACCAGTGCATTCAAAACAGCGGTTTTCACAAGTTTGTTTTCAAATACACTCTCTATGAAACATAGGAAGGGAGCGGTTTGATTTAAACAGTTTTTTTAATCATTATTCTTGATTATTCTGTGTGTTTCTAATGAACCATGCTGTTGAATATTTAGTTAATTTAAATTGGAAATGACAGACCAATATGTTTATATTTATGTGCTGATAAAAGGTTGATAATGCACACAGAAAACAGAAATTGCACTGATATTAATGGATAATATTCATATAAAACAAATGCACCCGTGTGAATGAAGTGAATTCAAAGCCACATTTGTTGCTGATATGATTAATAAACATAAAACTGGAAAACATAAAAGAACTATATTTCCTTTTGAAGGACTCAAAAAAGAAGATGAAATTTGTAAGTGATTTCTGTTAGAACTGACTCCGTGTACTGTTTAGGTTGGTGTGTGTGTGTGTGTGTGTCTAACAGAGTGTGTAGGAGTGTGTGAGGCATGCTGAATAGGACAGGATTGTTGGCTCACTAATGCCTCTTCAGCGCGGCTTGCTAGCACAAGTCTCTTTATCTGGGCCGTCACGGCCACCCTTTCTTCCCTCTTTAACAGTAATTGCGTTTCGTTACAGTTTGTCAGAGCTAACAAGGGACATGGAGCGAGAGTCAGCTGAGTAGAGAAAAAGAGAGAGGTGGGGTGCAGAAAAGTACAGGAAAAGACACAGAGAAAGGGAATACCACACCTGACGAAAATAATGGAATCACTACACTTTGAGAATGCTCACTCAGAATATTTACTTTGTAGCAAATGAACAAATCACAGATACGACACAAAGCAGGTTTAGTTTAATAGCTGTATTTTCTGGACTCATTAAACATGCCTCAATTTAAACGAAACTATTTTAATTAATACATTCCTTGAGGCATTGACTAATGAAAAATAATATTCATTTTCAAGGTGATTTCTATTTTCTGCAGCAGGAGCATTTGACAGATCGTATTTGATGACTGTAGCCTTGTTATTGGCCCGTTTTTAAAATTACCATCATACATTTTCAGTGGGATTAAGATCTGACTCTTTGCTCTTTGTGTTGATATCCCTTTCCACTATTTGTTCTGTGTTGAGACATAGTATCGTCCTGAAAAACGGCCTCACACTCACCAAACCTATTTTCTATCAAGGGAAAGAGAATCTTTCATTTTCATCCAGTCATCCACTCTTCGCGACTGCTTGTCTTAAGCACACCTCACCCTTTCTTACCTTTTGCCATGAAGTAACTAATCTGGGAGAACATAATTCTAATTAGTAGAAACAACACGTCAAAATAAAAAATATATATATATAAACAGGACAGGGTGTAAATCAGGAAAAAAAAAACATAATAATAATATTTAAAAAAAAAATAGATTAAGCAATAGAATACATTTTAAAACCTATGTGTCCATTTTCAGGCTTCTAACATCAGCCGAGTGTCTTTATTTCAATCTCCAGAGTAGAATAAATGCATATAAATGCAAATCACATGAGAATTGAAGGGAAATGTAATCATTTAACAAAAGAAAAAGGGGTCCACATTGCCCAGAATTCATCAGAAGTTTTAGTGTGGGTTTATTTTTGCGTTTTAAACAGCTTTGATCCAGAGCAGCCTGGTTTGAATGAGTCTGGTTGCATTTCATACAATTAGACTTCTGATCTTGTATTTTTTTAATAATCTTGTATCTTTTTTGCTCTGAATTCAAGACCTTGCCAAGCGCAAATAGAAGAGGTCATCAGATGTTTCAGTTTCTCCTCCCATAAGGCTGTAATGACATGTAATAAGGTGGTTTGTAAAGAGCTTATTTGTGTATAATAGATAATTATTATCAACAATAGGCGGTAAAGCCAGGTTGGAAGGTACAGGAGCAGAAAAACAAACTAGCTTATAGTGATTCCTGAACTTGAGTTCTGCTTTGACACGTGTATTTTTGAAGGAGGAGAAGGGTCCTGTAATGGAGGACAGAGCAAGGGGTATTTTAAAGTGATACTTGTAGACATTGAAGAAGTGAAAATTTAGGGAGAGTGTTAATTTTACTGCAATGAAAGATGATAGCAGAGAGCAATGTTCCAAATCATCAACAGTGAAATCAGGAGCAAATTTGGTCTGAAAGACATTTCCAGAGCTTTTTGTGATATGCACGCCAAGATCAACAAAGGTGATTTTAAATGGTAAGATGTCATCACTGTCCAAAGGAAGACATGCATCACCAAAATCGTTACTTTATAGGTGAAGGAAAAAATGTTTTAACTTTCACTGGAAATCAAAGTAAAAAAGATTTTATTCCAGGTAATTTTGGAGCATTTCTATTGGTCGATTTGTCAGGATATTTTCACACAATGTGAAGGACAACTGCTGTGTTCAAGTGATGTAGTAAACTAAACATAGTTTTTTTTTTTTTTTGACAGTGACAATATATAAAGTTTTATGGGTTTATGTAATTTGTCATAAACTTCTTGATTAGGCATCGCAAAGTATTATAAACAACATCATACATTTTATTTTTCATCATCACACAAAGTGTGATCACATTGGGCATGTCGGTGTTAAATCCTTTTTTTACTATTTCAAACATCACTGTTTTACCATACAGACAGGTACTGCCTCTTATTTACAGTAGTTTCTGGTGACCTTTCTCTGCAACTTGATAATATTTATTCATTCATTCATTCATTATCTGTAAGCGCTTATCCAGTTCAGGGTCGTGGTGGGTCCAGAGCCTACCTGCAATTATTGGGCGCAAGGTGGCAATACACCCTGGAGGGGGCGCCAGTCCTTCACAGGGCAACACACACACACACACATTCACTCACACCTACGAACACTTTTGAGTCGCTAATCCACCTACCAACGTGTGTTTTTGGACGGTGGGAGGACACCGGAGCACCCGGAGGAAACCCACGCAGACACGGGGAGAACACACCAACTCCTCACAGACAGTCACCCAGAGCGGGAATCAAACCCACAACCTCCAGGCCCTTGGAGCTGTGTTACTGCGACACTACCTGCTGCACCACCCTGCCGCCCAACTTGATAATAAAATGTTGATATTAGTTTCTATAGAAAATAACTTGGATAATCATAATGGGAAACATTAATGTTGTACAACATATAGGAATCTGTTTTGGCAGCTTGTAAACTGCACTACATAGTGTGCCATACTTAAATAAGCACACAATGTTTATATTGCCAACAGTTCTATACAAGGCACAAGAGGTGAACATATCAACCCAACGACATATGCCTGTAGATATCCTCTGAACATAATATTAGTATACACCAGCAAGAAAACCACAAAGCTTAACCTCAGTGACTACCCTGGGCAGAGACGTGTAAATAGGGGGATGTGTATGGACTTGCTGAGTGGCACTTGTTTGTCTGCTCCTCAGCGTCGGGAGGCAGCAGATTTGAACCATAAACCATTCAGTCATGGGGCAAAGACAGAAAGGCTTGCGTGGTCCCAGCAGCACTCTGACTCAACCTTAATAAGGATATTTAATACTCCGCATACTAGACTGGTTCTTTGATGGTGAGGATGAAAGAGGTTTGCCTGACTGAAGCCACAGGGACCCCTTTTTCACTGTGTGGGTGTGGTGTGGGTGTATGTGTGTGTTTTTTCAAGGCAAAAATGTCCTAACCTTTGGAAAGGAAACTGGAGAAAAGCAGTAAATTACAATGCCAGGATCAGCAATATGGTCTTGACCTGTGCTCTTGAAACATGTTTCCTGTTGATTATTGAGGCCTGAGTCACATGTCACAGTTAAGAATTCAGTGATAAATAAAAGAGGAGATCATAATAAACAGAACTAAGCAAAAAATAATGTTGCCTATTGTTCTGATCCACTAAGCTTGGGGAAGCTTAAATATGGGGAAGTCTATGAGAATGTTTAAAATATAACCTGCTTGTATTGATGTTATATATTTTAATTAGGTTATTACACGTGACCCCGTGTTCTGACGTGGTATAAAATCAACTGAGTGTGTTTGTGTGAGTGAGTGCGACTTCCCCAGTCCTGTGCCACTGACCCAGCTTGACAGTCTGACTGACGATCCTCCAGTTTCCTGCTCCTGGTCAATGATTATCAGTGACTGGAGCCTCACATGCGCTTATCACCGCTGACCACTTATAAAAACGTCATTGAGGCATTTGAGCTGAAAGTGGAGGAGAGGGCCGGTGTTTGGATTAGCGAGCTTTTATTGCGCAGAAGTCTCCCTACAGACTGAGGCTAATCAGTGTGTTGTTCCCCTCCTTCTGCAGGGGGCTATTCTTAGAGCCACAGTCGGGGCCCCTCCAGCCTTTTAGTGCCCAGCCCTGTGCTCTCAGAGCCCATAGCGCAACACAGCCACACAAAAGAACTTCAACTTTTGACTCTGTAGAGACGAGGACAAGAGTGCACTCTGACTCGGCTGGGTGTGGGGTGGGGCTGTGTGTGTGTGTGTGTGTGTGTGTGAGAGAGAGAGAGAGGGTTGCTATAGTAACAGACTCAGATTCAGGAGAGGCTTTATTAGTCATCTTTCACCGGTTTAGTCATGGGGATTTTTGTCTGCGTTCAGTCTGTATTTTGAGTTTCGAAACGATGACATAAGAAAAAAACACTAGGACAAGGCTACACACTGCAGACCATGTTTGAGTGTATGTGACTAAAGTGAAAAGTATCTGCTCATGGGATTAAATATATATAAAACTTGTGTGTTTGCATGTGAGTATTTGTGTGTGTGTGTGTGTGTGTGTGTGTGTGTGAATAAATGAGTGAGTGTTGTTTGTTTCAGTTGCCCTGCACTTGCACTGGCTTAAGGTTTCTCTCTCTTGATGATAAGATTAGAGAGAAACTGCAGAAGCTGATTGTTTTTCTTCCTGTTTGTCTAGTCCTGATTACATTGAGATTAGCTGTGCCCCGCTGGGGAGAGGTCAGTAAAACGATGCTTGAAGAAATACTTGCTCATGAAACTTAACCATTTCGGTGCTCACTAAAGAGCCAATAATGTTAGCAATTTTAGCCTTATTGTGTACACGGTTCTCTCCGTTTGTCATTAAAGGGCATGTCTACAATTGTGGGAAAATGCAGTTCTCTCTGTTCGTTTACATTCAGAAGGTCAGCGTCTTTTAAGGTGGAACAGTGTGTCTGAGGGGGAAAAAAATCACTGTTGTTTGTATGTGGCTGCAGTTTGGCTTGTATGTACATTTTTATTCACTGTTCAAATAACCACTGAAACTCATTCATAACTTTTGTTGTTTCATTTTGTAGCACTTTTGGTTTTGCGGTTAGCTTTCTGCGGCTAGCTGTCTGCAGTTAGCTGTCTGAAACAATTCCACCCTAGTGATCTGAAACAGCAAAAATAAGTCAATATTACCCACCTGTGGAACAGGAATAGGGCCTCATCTCGGTTCATTCTTTTCAATTTTTAGACTTCTCTCTGTCGTCTAAAACAATTCAGATGCCTCAGCCATGAACAGAGAGAGAGAGAGTTTAGCATGTCGGATTAATCCAGTTTGTTTATGTACACACTTACTGACACTGGAGCTTCGAAAACACATTTGACCAGTTTCGAGCACGCAAACAGGCTTGAGATCAGCACATGATGGAAAGGAAACAACATCTGAATTTTATAAAAAGTGTTGTTTTTTTTACAGTAAATGTCAGCTGTAAAAAATGTAATCCAGAACTGTAAAAAAATCCTACTGCTGTTCCTACATTAACACAAGGCCAAAACAAAGCTTCATAATATGGTTCCCATTTTGAAGACACAAGGCTTTATTGAATATCCTGTTTTACCATCCTATAAAACAACATTCTGGAGATACAAGGTTTTGTTCCAACAGTGACAAGTATATTCTTAAAGGCGAGAGAGAACTGCGTTTCACCACAAACGTTGATGTTCCCTTTATCAATTCTAACTCTGTTAATGCTGATGGTTTTGGCCTCTGCTCACTTTGCAACAATTTCAATGTTCTTAAAAAAAAACCTAAATACCCCTCTAGTTCAATTCATAGAATATATATTTGTTTCCAGACCATACCATTCAGGAACAATTTAGCGGACAGTGCCATGAGTGCAAGCATTACAGTTAACCCCATTGGTGGGATTAATTGCAACAGATGGAGGGGCTTGGTGCCACAGTTACTTGAAAGTGTTGTAAATTGATGCAAAGCACAATTCAATACTCTTCTTTACAGTTTGAGCCAGTTGAGCTGATCCTGCAGTGCTGGCCTCAGGCAACCTAAAAACACATTCAAACCTGTAGACGAGAAATTAGAAGAGCATGTAGGATAATATTTGAAATAATTGATGAACGTAGGCATTGAATCTTCAAAAACACTGGGTGTTTAATTTATCGCTGATTAATGAACATTTAAATGTTCATACATAGTTTGCCTTCTCAAAATATTTCAAAATGAAATCTCTTCATGATTTTAGAAAGCAAAGATGTCTCTAAATGTCCATATCGTTCTGAAGTTATCATTTTGGTCTGTGTTAGCCAGGCAGAAAATCCTCCTCTGTCCTCTCACATTGTTTACTTCTCCATTTCCCTGTTAATGACTCCACTCTGAAGTTTTAGGACTGTTTACCACACTGCTTAACTCTATAGCGTCACTATCAGTTTAGCTCCAATCAAAGCCTAGAGATGCACCCAACAAAGCCTTTGTGCTCTGTGCTTAAGAGGAGTTGCCTGCAGCTAGTGCTCCAGGATCAGCCATCATTTATTTTCCCCCCCGTTGATGACCATTCACCACGGCCAGCCCATCCTGAGCTGAGGTCAGTAATTAAAGAGCAGGGCCTTGTTTGTTGAACACGCCCTGTGAGACAGAGCTCAGTTCATTTAAAGCGAGCGTGGGCAGGATTTTTGGAGCACCGTGTTGATGTCAGTTATGGCGTGGCTGTTTCCTGTCCCACGCTGCAAGACTTTGATCTTTATTTGGTGTTCTTGTCACTGTCATTGACACAAGCACAACATCCGTTTGGGTCTACATGCACATACACGCACATTATGACCTTCGTACTGTTCTGGTCATCGGTAAAATACAGACGGATGGTTTTGGTTTGATGTATTGCGTTTTGTCAACCACTAAACTTGATGTTGCCCTGACTTTTAGTCTTGTGTTCGTATCCCCTGATGTACACAGATGCGTAATACCGTACAAATAATCTACATCATTTGAGGTGAGGTGAATATTTGTCATCTTTCATTATAGAAATGTGTGAAATAAACAACATAAAATCAAATAAAAAACATAAATCCTGGAGGTGAAAAGATTAGGCATAATCCTGGACAACACAAGATTTTGAAAATGGTTTTCCAATGAAAGGAAAGTAGTCCAAACCTTGTCCATCCCTGTACCGAACACTGACTACCTGTACATTTTCTTAATCACATGCTTCTTAAGCTCTTTCAAAGTGCAACAATAAAAGGACAACAAAGCAGTCATTATGTTTCTCTGTGGTGCAGCATGAGCTACACTAGGTTGTAATATATCTACTCATATTGTAGTTTAGCTTTTAGTTGGTATGTGTAGCATCTGTGTGGGCATGGGGATGACTTAAACTGAAAGTATTTAAGCACGGGTAAAACTGGTGAAAACCCTCACTCTGTTATGGATTGACTGATGCTAAGATGCCCATGCTTTTGTTGTGTACTGTGGTCTACAGCAGTACATTGGAAATCAGAATATCTCAGTTTCTACTTGATTCTATCTTCTTTTTCAGACAAACTCCCCTTTTTATTGTGGATGTTCTACTTTATTCACATCTGGCTGCTATCAACCAGTGTGAAATTGGATTGGGAATGGACAAGAGATTCGCCTTCCTCTGTTGGTCTCCTCCTTTCTGTTGTTCTCTCTCTCTTTCACTTTCTATCTGTCTCTATGTATGTGTCTCTTGCTTGCCCCACTGGTCCCAAGGGAACCCTTTCTCCCCTTTGCCGAGGTTTTTGCCAGTGTTTGCCATTAGCCAGGCTTTGTGCCAGCACCAGAGGCAGATGGTGACCCTGTTGAGGTCATGAGACCAGCGTTGCTATGCTGGTAACCAGGGCTGAGGAGAGGAAGTGGCGCTGCCTCGTGGACAGATGGGTTGGTTCCCATGTTCCAGCCCTCTCTCTCTCTCTCTCTCTCTTTCGCTCACTCACGCTCTCTCTCTCTCTCTCTCTCTCACACACACACACACACACACACACACATATATACACTGTCCACAATCTACTGGTTCACTGGAATGATTGTTAGTTATGGTCTAATTCCAGAACACTGTGTTCTTAGTTATCTCTCCTAGGCACAGTGCCTGGATTATAGAGCCACTCCTTAAAGGACTTGAGTCTTCACATGACGGTGTTTCCCAGTCTTGGTCCTGCACTGGAGTACCCTTCTAATCTATTCTACTGCATTCACACTTTCATAGCAAACATTATGAAGTTGAACAAGCTAGCAAAAAAACCCTTTCATGTGAGCTTCCATTTTAAAATGTAAATTTTAAAAAAAGGATTGGAAATGGCAGTGATAAATATGGTAATTTTAGCTTAGAGTTACTTTTACAAGATGAAACATTGTTTGGCCTCAAAAAATGTACTGAAAAATATGTCCAACCTCATTAAAGTTGCTATGAAAGAACAAATTAGCATCCAGAGCAAGGATAGGTCAGTTTTACTGGATAGATTTACTTCAGGAAAAAAAAAGTCTGGGAGAAACACTGTAAGAACCTTGTCCCACGGTTTGTATTTTTCTGCTGTGGTGCAGCATTTTATGGCTCACACTGAAGTCTAAATAGCCAAATGATAGTTCCTTTAGTCATGTAATGAATGTCTTACCTTTCACTGGAATGTAAGACATGGGTCAAGGATGACGTTTTGAATATGTGTTCACGCTTTTATGACAGTATGTTATCCATCTTTATCATCCAGGGGTTTTTCCTGTTCTCAGCTGCTTTGGTGAATCATAATAAGATTGATATTAAAAAAGCCCATTATCTTTGGTTTTGCATAGTAATTTTTATATCTAGTTAGTTTTTATGCGCTAATTTTAATTTACAGAGCCGTTTTCTTTAATAGCATGAATCATGGGAGCTATAAGTAAGGAATATTAGCACTTAATGCTGGAAATGTTTCTGAAGGGATGCTGGTTGAATTCCTAAATGGCTCACTAGGGAGCCGTATATTGGCAGTTGCCTGGAGCCATGCATATATGTATCATCCTCCATTTCCTTGCCAAGGAAGGTCTAGACTCCCTCAGGCAGCCATGTCCATGAACTCAACCAGGCCTGGTAGCCTGCAGGCTGTCTAATGCTAATGCCTTTCTTTGAGGGGCTCTTGTGACTGGAGTTTGTGTGACACACACCAGATGGTAGCATTATTATGGGAATACAGCACAGATACATACTACATGAAGACTAAGTCACATGGATTGACACATACATACATACATTCCACACAATAAAGAAACAAAATGCTAATTTCCAATTACACTAAGTGATTCTTTTGTGTATAATAAGAAGGAAATGTCCCCTCAGACACACACTTTTGTTTATTAGTGGTGTCTGAATGTGGGGGTCTTACATATGTCCCATATGTTTTATATACTGAAGGCATTGTTTTGTTTCTGAAACAAGTTGAAGTTGAACTTTGATTTGTGACAAGGTGCATTATCATGCTGGATGTAGCCATTAAAAGACCAGTAAATAAAGGGATGCACATGGTCAACAATAATAGTTCAATGGGCAGAGGCATTCAAGTGGTGCTTGGGCGGTTTCAGGAGGTTCGATTTGTGCCAAGAAAAAATTTTCCCACACGATAACACCACCACCTGCTTGTCAACACAAGGCAAGTGGAGTCTATGGATTTCTGTTGATTGTGCCAGATCTTTGTTTCACGATGTGGCAGCAGAGATTCGCCTATGTGACACTTTTCCGATCGTAAGCTGTTAAAATAGGAACGTTTTGTTTTTAGACCCCAAATTTTTAGCAAATATTCTCCGCAAACATTCCACCGTTAGCTAGGAGTCCTCCAGACACACTGTGCCTCCAACCCAGAGGAGAATGCCACCTAGATCTGCACATCAGCACATCAGCTGATAGACGCCTACACCAGCTAGTACTGTGCACACTGTGATGAAGGGGAATGTGAAGCCATTTTTGCACTCTTGGACTCAGATGGCTACAATATCAGCAGTAATCAAACCACCTCACAGGAGCTCTAACTGTCCGGTTTTAGTGAACCTATGCCCACTGTTGACACAGGTAATTCTTTTTGTTTGACAGGGATGAAACTTCATGTGGTCTTCCACTGTTGTAGCCCATCCACCTTAAGGTTAAACAGGCTATATATTCAGAGATGGTTTTCTGATCATAAGTGTTGTAGGGAGTGGTTATTTGTGTTTCTGTGGCTTTCCTGTCAGTTCGGACAAGTCTAGACATTCTCTTCTAACCTCGGTCATCAACAAGGTATTTCTACCAACTGAACTGCCACCCTGTTGGCACCATACTCTAGAGCAGGGGTCACCAGTCTTATCCACAAAGGGCCGGTGTGGCTGCAGGCTTTCATTCCAATTAGGCAGGAGTACACCTGATTCTACTTGTTTAATCAACTAGTCTGTTTCCAAACTGTTATACTGGGTGTGCTCGTGTTTAGTTGGAATGAAAACTTGCGCCATTTTGGATATGATGGATGACTCCTGCTGTAGAGAGTATTATGCATAAAAATCCCCAGCAGTTTCTAAAATAAAGCCCCTGCATGTGTCCAATATCTATGCCACATATTTAATGAAAAGACTGACATGGCTTACAGGCATTTCTAAAAATGGCTATGAAATATTATATAATAAAATAATAGGGTGGGCGGCACGGTGGCGCAACAGGTAGTTTGGTAGTTAGAGTCTGTATGGCATTTATGGAAAAGAGTCGCACAGCTCCAGGAACCTGGAGGTTGTGGGTTCTATTCCGGCCCTGGGTGACTGTCTGTGAGGAGTGTGGTGTGTTCTTCCTGTGTCTGCGTGGGTTTCCTCCGGGTGACTGTCTGTGAGGAGTGTGGTGTGTTCTTCCTGTGTCTGCGTGGGTTTCCTCTGGGTGACTGTCTGTGAGGAGTGTGGTGTGTTCTTCCTGTGTCTGCGTGGGTTTCCTCCGGGTGACTGTCTGTGAGGAGTGTGGTGTGTTCTCCCTGTGTCCGCGTGGGTTTCCTCCGGGTGCTCCAGTTTCCTCCCACAGTCCAAAAACACACGTTGGTAGGTGGATTGGCGACTCAAAAGTGTCCGTAGGTGTGAGTGAATATGAGTGTGTGTCTGTGTTGCCCTGTGAAGGACTGGCGCCCCCTCCAGGGTGTATTCCTGCCTTGCGCCCAATGATTCCAGGTAGGCTCTGGACCCACCGCGACCCTGAATTGGATAAGCGCTTACAGATAATGAATGAATGAATGAATAATAGTGTCTCGTATCAGTGTTGTCTTAGTGACTTTACAGCAGACGTCAATGTAAAATTATTTCATTCCAAGTCAGTTTGGAGCAATTCTATTGGTCAATTCATGAAATTTTTTACCTAATGTCAAAGACAGCTGCTGGGTTCAAATGATCTGATGCCATGAAATTAAAGTGACCTCCTTGTTTCTACATGCATTGTCCATATGGTCAGTTCCTCCGGCCATATACAGCAAGTACACTTTTTATTTACGCAGTTACAGACTGTAATTCATACTTTAAAGAGAAAATTAAACGCAGATCTTTTCTAAAAGGCAAATTTGGGAGCATTTTGTTGGATCTGATGCTATCAACTGTTCTGTGGTTTTTCTAAGACATGGAAATGAATGAAAATAAAATGTGTTCTTTCACACAGTCTTTAACAAAGACTCTCTACACTCCATGTCCTGGTTAATACCCCTTCCTGTATCTCTTTGCCTTGGTCCATGCCATCTGCAGAGTCAGCTTCAAGCCTCACCTGAGGGCCCTTCCCAATGATAGGATTGATTTGCAAATGCTTGCGTCTGAAGTGCACTCAGTGTTTTGAAACTATTGACTTGACGATCCTGCAGGCAGCTTTATTTTCCTTTACTGGGAGCTGTAATGACATAATATATACATTGGCCAGGCATGTATTCAGACACACCCTGCGACCCATGAAAATAACTGGAATGGGTGTCATTTCCTATTCTTTTCATTTTTTATGCTTTAGGAAACACTCTCCCATGCTTTAAATAGATACTTTATGAATGCTTTCTCAGTGTCATACATCTTTCTGCCTTTCATTTACATTTCAATCATGACCGCTTCGGTAACTTTATCTATAAACACCCAGGTTGCGGGATTCTCACCGTGCTGCCATCCGAGTGATCCAGAGAATGCGCTACTTCGTGGCTAAGAAGAAGTTTCAGGTAAGTGACATTCCGTAAATTCCAATTAAAATTTTAATATCATTATTTTGCAGTGTTACAACTGAGAGATCTTTTTTTTTTACTGCTTTTTACTGTTTTTTACAGTTTTTTCTGTTTGATTAAATACTAATACAAGCTTGTAGACCTTTTTTAACTTTTGAAAGTTTTTGAAAACACAGTTTTAGGTGCAGATCACCTGTCCACTAAGTTGTCATGATCATTACAGACGGATATTGAAGAAAAATAAGTTTTTGGTTTGTTTTTGTTTTTTTTTCAAAATGTTAACAATTACGTAAAATTTGCACCCCGCCCTCCACCCATTCTTGTTCTCAGCAAAAGTGAGTATTGACTTTCAAGTGCGAGCATCAAGTTACTTGTGAGCCGTTAGTGATATCTGATTACATCACCCAGCCCCACTATTATACACACCGTCCCCCTCTTCTTGCATTAGACACTCGACACTGGTCACAGTTTTCTGTTGTTTTTCTCCCATTGTACTTCCTCCCTGTTAGTGCCCCTTTAGTTGCCTTTGCTTACCACACTTGCGTATCTTTGAAATCCCCTCCTCCCCCCCCTCCCCCAGTGACTGTGTGTGGGACTGTCGGCCAGTTCCTCTGTGTCCAAACTCTTGCTGATGTTTGCTCTTCCTCGAACAGATTTGCTCTCATTTGAATCGGCTACTTCCCATCACGGACGTGTGAATGTTTGCATTTTTTTTCTTGCTTAAGCGACTCAAAAGCTCATAACAAACATGTGACTTCCCTCATTCTACACACATTACTCAGTGACTTCAAATGAAGCCAAACAGCTAAGATTGACAGAGCCCAGGTCTAATCAGGTTCAAAAGTGAGGAACCAGCGCTTGATCAGTATGAAGGTTTGGCGTCGGCCGAAGTGACTTCTTTACTTCAAAGCCCTAGGAGATCTTAGCACTCAGCTAACCTTTGATCTAGGGCTGGTGCTGATGAATTTGTGGCTTTGTGAATGTTTCACAAGATATTCATTATTTTAAATTCTTCAGCAATGAATTCACAGCATTCTCTCAGACTTCTTTGTCAAAGCTGTGCCCATGTCAAGCAGTAGTGTCTGTCACTATCCAAACAAGCAGAAACAGCGCTGTGTGTGTGTCTGTGTAATTTGCAGCAAGCACGAAAACCCTATGATGTGAGGGATGTGATTGAGCAGTATTCTCAAGGCCATCTCAATCTCATGGTCCGTATCAAAGAGCTTCAAAGGAGGTCAGAATGTATTCTGTCTAATGTACTTTCCCCTTTAAAGGTGTAACAGTTGAGTTTAGTGCTAGTTTGTTTGAAGTTATTATTACTTCAAATAATTTAATGATATATCTGATTATGATTTATTTGTTTAAACTTGTTATTCATTTAAGTGTAATTTGGTTGAGTTTCTATGCACCTTTGGACTCACACTTACCTCATTATTAGACACATTTTAAAGGACTATTAAACATTCCTTTGCATCTCAACGTATCAATGTTTATTTATTTAAACAAATGTCATAAGGTGTAAATTAATATTATTTTACATCATAAAATGTGTTTTTGTTTGTTCATATAATGAGGGATGAATATATCTCACATTCTTTATGTCTGGGATTTATAGACTGGATCAGTCCTTGGGAAAAATTACTCTGTTCCAGACAAGTTCAGGTTCAGTAAACAGTCTACCATTTACTTTGTCATTTATCTCTTTAAATTAATCATTTTTCTCTACACACGTCTGGTTGGTATTTTGTAGAATTTTGTTTGCATTGTTGTTGTCGTGTCCTCATTATTTTGGTGATGTTTTCAACAGACCGTGCCAAGGACAAGGGTTCAAATACTATTGGCTCCAGACTCAACAGGCTGGAGGAGAAGGTAATGTTTTTCATATTTGTGTTGAGCTAAACTTAGCATGAATGAGATTTTTAGCATTTGTTGTGCTTCAGAGCGGGAAAAAAAATGATTTGTTGGAGACTCTTAATTCCAGATACTCTGAATTCCTCAGCTGCCTCTTTCTGAATGACCTCAGACAGTATTACGAGGTGTACACTGTATGATGAGGATTCACAGAGCCAGCATTAGGACGGGACTGGCCAGAGGTTGTAGGCACTTGAGAAAATGATAAAAAATGTAGTGATCTGAGCAGTATCTTTGATTTGAAAACGTTTGGTGTGTCCATATGTGTTTCCATATGTTTCATTGTGTGTTTTCCAAAAGATATAAACTTTTTTGGGGAAGATAAGATATACTTACTACTGTTTTTAATGTACTTCTGTGTTGTTGTATTAAAAAGAACCAATTAGCACATGCTTAAACAGGTTTACCGCTAAGATAATTCACTGTATGAAGTGTCTGTGACTTTTGCCCACTACATAATTCCCAGTCTCAAATATTCCTAGTGAGGTTATGGATTGATGGATAATTTTTGGTTGAAAAAGCCACAGATAGAGATCTCATTGTTCACTCAGCAGCTCAGTGAGAAATGTCACTTTTTAACTTTTTCCCAAAAGTATTTCTCTGAGTGATGTCTGCTGATAAGTGAATTTAGTCTCTAAGTGTGTGTGTGTGTGTGTGTGTAATGAGAAGGCTCTTAGTCTGACTGACAGACAGCGACTCAGGAGCTTTACAAACACTCACTCTGCTCCTGTTCATTTGCCACTCTGGCTCTAAATCCCTTTACAAACACTTTTTCATCCCAGACATGAACTCTGGGGAACACACACACGCTTACACGCTCCCTCCCTCTCTCCCTCCGCCCCTTCTCTTTCTTGCCGTCTCTCACTCTCCGTCTCTCTCTCAGTGTCTCAGTGTAGCTATGTTACTAGGTAAATCTATCACAGTCTAACCGGTTCAATGCAGATTATTATGGGATCAAAGCAACAAACATTTTCTTAAAAGAACCTCCCAAATAATCAGGTAGTGTATATGTCATGCCAGAGGCAGAGGAGTAACAGAAGAATTTCCTGCAACAATTATTTAAGTTTTAATGTTGTAGGACATAAAATAACTAGAGTACGTACATCTTAAATATATACACCTTTACATTAACGTTTAAATTTAAGAATATTGCGTTTTCTGCTTTAAAATTACAATTTTAGATCGCAATGATATCATTTTGTTGTTAAGACTTCCATGTAATTTTATTTTAAATACGTTTTTGTTTTTTTCCCTTGTGAAAACTCTAAAGGCTGCAAAAAACAAGAGTCCGTTTGTCTTTTCTGTGTCCTCTTTGGCTAGTGGAACAGTTTTATTTGCAAGGGAGAAAGTGATGACAGCATCCAGAGATGACAGGATGCCCTGCCCCATGAGCTGCTGTGCTTCTTCCCATAATTCTGTGGTAAACAGGAAGCAGACAGTGTCTGAGATAAACAGGAACAAATAGCTGGAGCAAACAAGCGCCTGGAGCTTCTCGCTGACCTGTTCACTTTATTCTTCTCTGCCACCCACCGTGACTCCAACTGCGGTGTCCTGTGGGAATATTCGTGAGACAGATGTATTTAATTTGAAATATGTATTTAATAGTAAGCCAAAAATGTGAGATTTTGATACATGTGCATCACACGGAGTAGGTACAAGTAGATTACGTAAGATTTCGTTTTACTGATGTGTTTATGATCACAGGACTTTTTAAAACCTTCAAAGCTCAGTCTTAGAATGTGGTTACATTTTTTACATCTGTATATATCCTCTTCTCAGTAGAGGCTTCACAGTAACGTCACATCCTTTCAGAAAGTCCAGTTATGAGTGGGATTTCTTTTCACCTGTTTTTCTATTCCCTCCTCAACACAACTGAATTAGGTGCATTGGTCTGTGTACAAAGGAAACAGTTCTTTAACTTTCTGGTCTAAGCAGCTTTGCATGAAACTTTGGTGACCACAGTACAAGCTACAGTATTAGCATGCAATGTCGTTACATTGAAACATGTCAGTTATCCAGAATAAGCGCTTTCAGATGTTCCCAGTCATGGCAGACAGCTCCGTGTCTCTTTCCACTTCATTTGAGCTGTCTCTTGTCTCTCTGCGGTCAGCAGGGTGTATATTTGTATATGTGCGTCTACGTGGGAGAGCCTGTGTGTGTTTACATGCTGAGCCTCATGCCATGCGCTGTATGGCCATGTGTGTTCGGGTGTGTGTTTGTGAGTGTGTGTGTTAACGCTATCTCGCTATAAACGATGCTGTTACTCGGAGACAGCTCGTCTGTTGATTTGTAATGGAGTGTAGACAGAGTTGGCTCCAAACACCACTTAACATGGATTGGACCTTTAACCCCAGAGCACTGTGTCTCCATATGCATCTAAACATATATTATAAACATATGGCAGCCTCGTGCCTGGATTTGATCATTTAAACGGCGGATAAGAAACAACTGTACTCATATGTAATACATCTTACTCATAAACAGCTTGTGCCAGGTATGTGTTCATGCGTTTGATAGAAGCTACGTTTGTGGCTTTAATCATGTTAGAAATTCCTAAAAGAATTAAATGTCTGGTTTTGTTTAACTACAGTATTGTCTCAGCTTGGAATGTCAACAAAATCATTTACTGGAAGTCCCGAAATAGCTCGTTTAAAAAGCTGATAACACAGACTGTGTTTTGCATTCAGATCGACTTCAGTTAATGTGTATAATCAGAACAGCCTTTTGATAATGTTATTAATATTCTTGAAGAATGTTGCAACCATTCATCACACACTAATTCATCAGCTGGGTTTAACGGCATGTGGTTAATAAAAAGGAGAGCTTTGATTGTTCTTGTTTGATCTTAGTTTGAAAGGCCTTGTCATTCCAGTCATTCAGTGATGTTGAGGTCTGAGCTCTGGTGCAGCCACTCACTGTCGGTTCTCTTCTTTTTTACCCATTCCCTTTTCTCAGTAATGGCTTCTTAGCCATTACAAGTTTTGGCTGGAAATTAAATAAATTAAACAAGTGTACTATAGTTTTTTGTGGTGGTAAACGGTGAGAAAGAAAGTGCTGTATAACTTTTCCATGGACTCCGAATAATGCACTGTTCTGTCCCTCACTCAGATGACACACATGGACAAGACTCTGAAAAGCATTTTAGAATCCTTGACCCTGCTGATGAGAGAGAGTGAAGGGAATGAAGCAGCAAGGCCTGGAAATACACTGCCTGGGTCCGACAGCCTGCCCAGCTACGACCAGCTCTCCACCCCAACCTGTCCATCTACCGTGGAGGAAAGCTCCTGACCTGAAGCGGCCTTTACCACACCACAATGTGCCTGGTCTTCACTTACATGTGTCTTGAAGATGTAAAGTCGGATTTGGACTAGACGAAATCTTATTTACAATTTGTTTTTAAGTGTTTTAAGGTGAGGGTGTTTGATCAGATACGTTTAGATGAATTAGTGACCCCATTCAGTGGGACCAATCATAATACTCCTATAAAGTCAATGCTTTAGTTATATGGGTAGCTCCAGTGAGCACATTGTGGACAGTAGCCTTTGGCTGATATACAATATTAATGGATGTCTTTAAAAATGTTGAGAATTGGGGATGTTTTATAAATAATTATTCATTAATTCTATTTTATGGTCAACCTTTTACTGGCCAAAAAAATCATTGTGTCTTTAGGACATAATGGTGTGTATGTGTGTATGTATTTTAGCCGTGTTCAGCCAAACAAACCATTTACCGGGAAAATTGACTGGGAATTTCGACATTTCCATGACACCTAGTAAAAAGATATTGCACGTAAACACCAGTTAAACCAGCAGTTGGCCTCTACGTATACGTACAAACCAGTAACTTAAAATCTCAGCTGACGTCTACATAAACTACATTTGATCACATACGTGTCGAAGCATGATTACACTGATCTGGTGTTTGATAATCACCACTGAACATTATTCATTGTGTTGAAACAAAAGGAAAGGATGAATGCCCTCAGTTTTAACCTTGCTTCAGAAATGCTGCAGGTTTCTATGTTGAAACTCGGGCATATTTTAAGCTGCTGTAAAAATAGCAAAGTGAATTTGACACCAGCAGTGTGTTTTCATTGTTGGCATTGATTTTTCCATCAACCTGAATCAAACTCTGACACTATAACGAGCGGCAGCATAAGGCTGTCTAGTGCTCAGAAGTCAGGACAATATTGTTTATCGCAGTAATTCTGCAGATGATAATCACTTGTGAAAATATACATAATCGCCCGAGCCTAGTGGAAACAGATGTTCAGTTTTGCACAAACAGTTTCTGTTATCTCCATAAAAGTTTAAAAGCTAGATGGGATGCTCTGAAACAGCTGCACAAGAAGCTAAGGTCAAAATGCTCAATGCCAAGTGTCAGCTAGAGGTGCGTAAATCCCGCTGCCATTATGCTGTGGGGCAGTGGAACTGTGTTCTTTCTTTTTTGTTGTTTTTGTTGTTGTTGTTATGGAGCTCCATCCAGTACCTGGGGGTCCGTTGTTGTCACGTTTGTAATCCAGAACTAATCAAACTCTCTTTTAATGTCGCACATTTCAGAAAAAGCCTTTTTTTTAATCTTTATTTTATAAGTAATTTTATAGAGGTTTTTTAAATCACTTACACGCTATTCACAGCCGTACAGAATCATCAGTAATTGATCAGTTCAGTGAAATAGTTGGGAACTTTGTACATTTTAAAGCACATTTATTTATTAAGACATGTATACATTGATTCACAGATGCATACATGTTCTGATTCTCTCTTATTCCTTACTGTTCTGAAGCTAGAGATTTTTTAAATTAGATTAATATGAGCCAGATGTCATTGCTTGTTTGTTCTTGAATCTGCTCTACTGAATCAGCGCTTCGGACCATCTTATGCCTCTGATTTTTATACTTTTTTTCATGGTTTAATCCTCAATGAGGGCTTTTGTTCTCATTAATAAATATTACCCGACACAATACCTTTGTTTGTGTTAGTTTTTATTGGGCTTGTATTATCAGCTCAAACCTCATCTCCATTCAGATCCTAGACAGATGTCCAGGGTTTCCCGCTCTTTTTCCTGACCACAGGCCTTTGGTGGTTTGGTGGCAGAGGTTGTGGTGTGGAGGCATTTATGGCATTCAGGAATAGTTGTAGTCTTTTTCAAAAAGTCTGTCAGTGATGCTTGAATTCCTTTAGTGCGCCCTGACAGATCAATGACTTATGCAGCACACGACCATATGGGTAGCACTGTGACCTATGACCTTAATACAATACCTTTGGTCTTTTGGGTTAGGGGGCTGGTTGCCATGGGGATGACTCGATGTGCACTCCATGACCCTCTCTTGTGAAGGAACATGCCTGTTCTCCTGCTTCTTTCTTTCACTGTAGATCATGTGGACTGCTGTTGTTATAGAAGACGACCTGAAATTAGCAAAAATTTAGAGAATACAAGCAGAACACAAGAATACACAGATTTCATTCTTTTCTACTGGATAGGAAACTGTGAACAATGTAGTAGACCATTTGAAAAGAGTGTTTTTTATAAATCGTACATTTTGTTGTTTACAAATACACATTTTAATAAAATTGGATGATGGATATATTACATTTAAAGTCACCATTTAGAGATACAAAGTAGAGTTTGTAAAACTATTTTCTAAAGAGATTTTTTTCACAGCTGCATATAAGAAGAGTGAGGTATATATGAGCTGGAATCTGAAACCACTTTCTTTGAAACCATTTTCCCATTGTATACAACCATTGTAAAGATCCTTTAATGTAATTTACACCCACAGTTTTCCTTTTATTTCTGTATTTAGGCGTTTTTTTTTTTTTTGTTGTCATAGTTCTGCATCTACATTCACTGCCTTTTCTAAAGAAACCTCGCTTCTGGTTCTAGTCCTTCTTATTTTGTTTAGTTTTAACAGAGAATCATATCACAAAAGATGAACTACTGTTCTGTAGAAACCAACAATTACATCATTAAAAAACTCCCACGTAACTAGTTCCTGATTCCGGCTAAAGTCTGACGTTTCTTCCTCGCACTGTGTCCTAAGAGTTGTCCAAATCAAGGCGTTATAAATCTGCTAACTGCTTTTAAAGGTTGACTCACCCACTAAAGATGTATACATTTATCCCGTCAAGAAGAAGACCAGCTATAGCTGTTTTACAAAAGCTCTGTTGAGTTTATCCGTCGTGTAGGCCTAATAGACCCTAACACAGAAGGATTTAAACCCTTGAAAATGGAGCAGAGGGGATGAGTGACAAGAGCGAGGTGTAGTGGTGGTGTTAGCTGTCCTTTGCAGTTTGCTACCCCATGTCAAGACAACTATGTCAACAGTGCCGACTTCAAGACAGCAGTCTTGGCAGGCACCATAGAGAGCCGGCTTGCTACAGTGGGGGTCTGGGCCATATGCCGCCACATAAATGATGGGCCTTTGTTATGCGTTTAAAAGGACGCACTGCTGCCACTTTCTCTGAGACTGCTGAGCAAACTTTGGGACCAAATGCCATTAATCCAAGCTAGTGAACCCATAGAGGTGTATCCAGCCTTGAAGACACAGCTTGCCAGTGCCTCGGTTAGTTTTATGGGCCAAATGATTCAGAGAGGGGAGGGGAACAAAAAACTAAAAATGGAAGAAGGCAGAAATACTGAGAAGATGGATGGGTTGATGGCTCGGCGGTGATTTGGCAGAATGGTCGAGCCTTAATCAGGTTAACAGTGCGGAGAAAGTGATTTCCGTGGATAAAAATAAAAGTGGCAAAGAGGTTAAACCCTGAATGGAAATCCCTGACCAGATTATTTAATAGTGCCATTAGAAACTCAACTGTGGTGGAGTAAAATCTCAAACTGTCTCTGTGTAAGAAAATGACCACAGTCATTTTTATAGTGTCTTTTGAAATCTGAAAAAAAAGGGTGAAATGTACAAATGAGGGCTGACTTCATTGAGGGACACACAGATTGCTTAGGGGTTGAACAATTATGGCTCTTTGGGATTTCTGCTGGTCAAATTGGTGGTCCCAAGAGCCTGGGGAAATCATCCATCTGCTCCACACAGATAATAGCAAAGCATACTAACAATCCTAACAATCTGGACACAATGATTTTAGTGTAAAAGATCAAATAATGAAGTCCCACTAAAAGCCCTGGGGGCTTGCAGTCCAAAAGATAGTTGTGTTGAATTTTCAGTGAGATAAAGGATTTAAAACTAAACTCTTCACATTAAATCATGTGTAGGCCATGTTCATCATCATCATCATCATCATCATCATTATTATTACAAATAACATTAAAAATAGTATTGTTGTTGTTGTTGTTATATCTGCACTTTTCAAAAATCAAAGCGCCCAGTCAGGTTTTATAAAAAGATGCTTGGGACTGATGCTGATGGGAGTATGAACAACTGTTCATAACTGTTTATGACGTAACAGTGCGCTACGTTTCACACTTAAGACATTCCCCCCGTTGACAGTGTTTTCTCTCTAAACTCTGGAGGGTTTCCAGACGCCTCAAAACACAAGACTGCGTTTTTGGATGCAGATTTTTTAAAGGGCATGTCATTTGGGGGCAGATCTTTGGTTTCTCCAGCACGCGACTCGAAGCTAAAGAAGAATTTCTGGAGCTCCAGGAACATCAGCATTAGAAGAAGCTTCAATGGCAGAAGTGGGAGAAGCAGTGGGGAGCGTTAATGGGAGCAGTAGGAGCGTGCATTAAGAGCCACGAGCTCATTTGCAGGTGAATGATGGCACTCGCTTCGCTTTTGGCCTCCTTTGTTCCGCTGCGCCTTGTTTTTGGTGCCAGATGGTCAAAGAAATGCAAAAAAAAAAAACGCCTTTAGCGCACCAGAGTCTCCGCCCACAGACGTTAATATTAAAGAGCTGCAAAGCAGTGGGGTTTGACTCTTATTTTCAGTTATCTGACAAATCACTAACGTCCCGTTTACTCCAAAAAACACTGAAACACTATCATCATCTGAAAAACAAAAGAGAAAGACGAAGGAAAAAGAAACGCATCATAAATCTTTGTTTAGAATAAGAACACTACGTAAAGTAGGAATGTGTATTAAATTTTTAATTCAATATTCAATTCTGAAGCTTGTAACTTTGTAATAATCAAAATTAAACACGGGTTATAAAGCAGGCATTAGCTTCTAACTTATAAACACTTGAAAGTATGTGTTTCTACAAATATTGTTTTGTAAAGTGTTTTATTGTTTTATCTTATCGCCGTAAAAGACGCGTTTTTTTTGTTTGTTTTTTTTCATCTATAAAATACAATACAAAATTGTACGCTTCAGGCACAAGTGATCGAAACCTAGTTTGATTCACGGAGGAGAAACAAAACCTTACTAAAATGTATCTGTGGAGTATATCACGCTTGAGTGTTTTTGCCAAACTTAATAGTTTTTATTATTTTGTTTCGTATTTTAGAGCGTTTTTTTACGTCTGTGCTCAGTGATCTCGCACGATCCATTGTGGTATTGTTTGGGAGCAACTATTTGACAAGAAGAAATACCATAGAAACGATGTGTATATATAAAACTTGTTGATTTATTGATTGTACACCAATGGGCTACTCTTGAGACAATCAGTGACCACATGAACACACTTCTGCTTTTTTAAGGCACCGTTCCGTTGTTTATTTGAACATAAAATGCAGCCTGTGTAAAATGTTCTGCTTTTTCACTGGGGGCCGTGTGTTTAAGTTTTAAGGATTAGTTTGGGGCGTGAATAGTAGGTTTAATTAAAATAAATATATCATTTTATTTAAAATAAAATAAAAAAACAATTAAAAATCGCGCTGCTGTGTTTTCGTTTCGGAAACCAACGAAACTATTTGAACAGACTTTCATGTGAAATAGGTGTGTGTGTGTGTGTTGATTAAATTATTTCTGTGTATGGGACACTGAGTGTTTTGTGTGTGTTTGGGGGGTTGTGTGTGTGGGTGTTGATAGGGGTATTTTTGTTTGTGGGAGTGTGTGTGAGGAAGAAAGAAAGTGTGTGTGTGTGTGTGTATGGGCGTGGGGGGAGGGGAGGCAGGTGGCTGCCGTGTAGCACGAGTGTGTGTGTGTGTGTGTGTTTTGTCCCTATGCCTTTAGTAAGTGTTTCATTAGCGGACTCTCTGAGAGGGGGATGAGAATGAAGGTCTTACGGGGACAAAGCGGGGCTCCGAGGGCACCTGCCTCCTTCATTATTGAGAGAAAAGACCCTTTAAATCCTGACCACAGCGCAGCTGCCCTCCTCCCTATCACAACAGCTGAGCACGAGCAGAACTCCTCTTCGCCAACACACACTCGCATCCTGCTCAGATCACACATTTTGCCGGTGTTCCGTTGATTTTCGTTGTCTAAATCGGTTTGAACGTCCATTAAATATGACGTTTTATACTTAGAGCTCTGTTAGAGGGTTTCTGTTTGTTTACTGAGTGGAAAACACTGGGAAACTATAAAAACCAACGAGCAACGTCTGCCCCACGTTTCGGACAAACATTCAGCAAACACCAACCGTGCAGTAAAACGTACAGAAGTGTGTTCTCTAGAATAAAAAGTATAAAAACAAAACAAAGCCGCCCAAACTACACCACACACGGCATCAAACTATTTAGTGCCACAACAAAAAAAAACCTTTAATCCCCACCGCGAGAACCCCCCCCCCCCCCAGAAAAAAACACTTCAAAACAAAGACAATCTTAACAAAAATATAATTTATTTCTCTGCATTTTAAAACAAAGCTCCTCCAATATATATTTATATATTAAAACAATCGGCTCAGACACATTCATCTGCACGACACCACCCAGAAAAATTAAATAAATCATAACACAAATTTTCAACGATATTGCAGTAAATAAACAATGGCTGTAAATAAAATAAAATAAAATAAAATAAAAAGTGAACAAACGGATCATAAATAATAACAAAACAACAAAACATTAGCATAAATTAGAATAATTTTCAAAAGTAGAACTGCTGCTACGTCTATTCTACCGCTCAAAATCACAACAACAACAACAACAACATGGAATTGCACTGAAGTTGTAACACTGCAACAGAGTCCATTTTGGCAGAGCCAGTATTGCTACATGCATCAGAGAGAGAGAGAGAGAGAGATAGAGAGAGAGTGAGAGAGAGAGTGGAGTATAAAAATATAAAAATAGTGACTAATCCAAAAGGACAAAAGGACAGCAGTCAGAAGGCCGTTGATAGTTTGATCTTCGCTGTGTCTCCCTCCGCTCAGCGGATGAACACAGGAGCCGCTCTTCACACACATCTGAGAATAAAAAAGCACAGAGCCGAGGTTAATGCCGGGAACGTTCAGCTTTATCCAAATGAAAAACAAATTAGAAGCTACAACAAGCGCGTGCACGTAAACAGGCTCGCGACAGGCTGAAATAAAGGGCGCTGGAATGAAGGCACTTCCATAAAAACAGAGCCCAGACATTACATTAGAGAGCGGTTTATAGATAACAGGGGTATGTCATGTAGTTCCAGTTGAAAAGTCACTGAGCTCCTCACCATCTGATTCTCTTCCGCGGAGTGATTTCCACAGACAATGCGTTCTCAGGCTGCTTCACCTCCGCGGGTCTCTTCCTCCTCGGGAAGAAGTCTGGAAACACGAGGGAGATTTGTGTTAATAACAATGTTACTACTATTAACAATGATAACAACAACGTAACTACTACTGCCAATGTTCCTATTTAAAATAATAGCAGTCGCAATCTTAGTAACGATATTAATGTTATCACTGAAACCCTTTATTTATTTATTTATTTAGATGTGTTTACCTGTAATATGAGTGCTATTATACTCCGGGACCGTCCTCCTCCTCTTTTGTTTGCGCGTGCACGCTGGTGTCCCGTTCAGAGCTCCGGATTGGTTCTCCTGGTTCAGCTCTACGCGCGCCTCCCCTGCGTTTTTGCGATCGCTTTCGCGCTCGTGTTCCGCGGTTTTGCTCTCAGGTTCCCGCTCCGCGCCGTTCCCCTCGTTAACCTCCTCCCGCTCGGGCGCCCTGCTGTCTCTGTAGAAGGCCGGCACGCTGCGCGCGCACACCTCTTCCCACGCGTAATTCCCCGGCAGCGGCGAATCCTGCTCAAAGTTGAAGTTCCAGCGGGTGCGCTCCGCCTCGGAGATCTCCCGCAGTTTCTGCGTCATCTCGCGCTGCAGCTCGTCGTGGTCCATCGGTCCGAATAAGTTCCGACACACCTTGGTCCTCGCGAGAAGCGGGAAGGTCCTTCGCGCCGCGTGCCTCTCCAGAACGCTCTGTACATCCACGTTAGCCATGACACGTAAAGACACAGTGCGGGACGCCGGTGGGGGATTTGTTGTGTATGCGCCGCAGTGTCTTTGTGGTCCTTTTTATACTCGGACTCTGTCGCTTTCGGGCAGCTGTTCGCTTACGTAGGCACAGAAGCGGCTCGTGATTGGACAGTGAGAGCTCCCCACCCCCCGCGCTGCTATTGGCCGCAGGAGCCTAATGAACCGGTGAATGCGCTCCAATAGACGTTTACTACTCGCAGCGCTGTGCCAACCGAGAGCGTTAAACCGGATCATCAGTGTACACCGAATTACTCACAGTGCTGCTGATAAGAACCAGACGTCCGTGGCTTATACAACGTCTGAAAGTTCTGCAAAACAAAGAACGAAGTCATATATAAATACTGTACGATCTGCAAACATTTCAAATGAAAATGTCTTTTTTTTCCTGAATACTTTATAAAATAATATTTCTCTAAAATCAATTAAAACCCCTGAATATTCTCTACAATCTTCTGATATATATCTTTTATTAACTTAATTATATCAAGGAAAATGAGTACCTCAATAATTATGGGGGGAAAAAATCAATTTAAAAGACTTTTATTAAACCAAAACATTTCTAAATTCAACTGAGAATTAAATAGGTTTATTTTTAAAAGAATGAAATTGTTTATTATATATTAATTATACTGTAATTAAATAAAAATTAAATAAATATTCTTTGACACGTACTCACTGTGTGAAGCTAACGGCTGAAATGCTTTCGTCAAATTCAGCAAAAACTCAACGAACACTTAAACTTCAGTAAAGATTTACATTTTTAACAATATTCTCCTTCTTTATAAAACTATTTACTTTGAATAGACTTTAGAAGTGCTGTCGTTTAATAAATTAGAAACGTACGAGTATTTATTTATTCATTTTCTACACCTTTCTCAGCTACATGGGGGTGGTATGCTACATGTTCTGCTACTAGGCCTGTAAGAGGCTAGCTATGCTAACTAGCTGAAGGTCTTCACCAGCAGAGGAGTCTGGATTCGGAGCAGCGCCGCAGAAAAGGCCTCAGCAGGGGTCTGGCAGGCGACCACCACGAAGCAAAAACAGAGTTGATCACTTTATTGCAGTGAACTGGACACACGCTCGGAGCAATCCACTGTCTGGCAGTTATGGGCTTTAAAGAGTTAAACATCTGTGAGAGATTCACCGTAAGGTCACACTACGTTTACTTTAACAAACCTATTGTTTCTATTTCAGCCCTGTATTATTGTGGTTTAATGCACAATAGTCTAACTCTCAACAATTATATAAATCTCAACAATAACAGAGCTTTTAATTACAATAATACACCTTTCAACAATAACAGAGCTTTCAGTGAAAATAATACACCTCTCAACAAATAACAGAGCTTTCAATTACATTAATACAGCTCTCAACAACAACAAAAAATATATAGTAATTTATATTTCCCCAGATGTATATAATATTTAAAGGTTTTGAAACACACTGCGGTCTTGTTTGTTCCCTTGATATAAACAGATTTTGGGCACAACAGACTTCTTGGGGAGAATAGTCACACCTAAGATTCTGGAGAAACAATAAAAGTTTCTTTTTATCCTCTACTAAGCCAATTAAATCATTTTCCAAAATGATCACATCACCATTAACAACAGGCTGAGTACTTCAGACATTCACACCCACACCCTCTCTCTCTCTCTCTCTCTCTTTTCCCCACCTCTGCAAACACACACACAAACACACATACAGTATAGTTTCCATGGTTTTAGAGGACATTACCTAGAGACACATACATTCACTGGAGCCGTACTGTAACATTTGCCATAACTACTTTTAGCCTGAAACTAACCCCACAGTTAATCTCAGTCCTACATCTGACTCTGAACCTTACCTTAACCCTAAACCTCACTCTAAACTTTACCCTAAACCTTACACAAAATCCTACACATTTAATAATGTTATGATGTACACAGAGAACAACTTCTACATTAATAAATCCATGATGAACACGTGTCTGAGGCAATAGCACTGGTGGCTTTTATTATAAATACATAAATGTAACAATAGTAATACTTTTATTATTATTATTATTGTTATTATACTTTATTCTGGAATGTGCATGTAATGTTTATTATTTAGTGGAAAGTGTTTCTGATATTCACTCTTTCTCCCCACGGTCAGAACGACAGCATTTCCCCTTTCACACGGTGCTCGTGGTATTGTTTTGTCCTGCACCGCCCTCTCGTGGCCTCGTCTTGTAACTGCAAAGCTGTATACTTTGATTTTATAGCTTTTATTACATCATATATAATAAATATATTTTGTTATACACCCACTCACTCATCCATTGCGTTGACATTAAACACGACAAGCTTTTTAAGATTTAACATATTTTTTAACTCAATAATCAAGAGGTGATGTATTTATTTTATTTTCAAATGCCAAATTATAAAGCAAATTATTGACCTGTTGGATCAGGCAGTTTGACACTGATTCAGTGAGATCAAGGACATCATTAATTAATTCGTTCGTTCCTTTGTTCGTTCTTTTATTAATTAATTAATGAAATCCAGAAAGTATTTACCAGCCTCTCCAAAAATGATCCTTTCCCAAACGTTTTGAAGAAAGTATGCATTAACTATTCACACTTTGACTGGGTCTGGACCAGATGCTAAATAAATACAGATCAATTAGTACAAATCAATAATAATCACAGTGTTATTCATTTATTTATTGTTATTCTCTGCTTCTTTAAAGAAATATACAATAACTCCTATCGGCCATCTTTAACACAGAGGTATATTTGCATGCTGTAAGGTGTAAGTCCCTCTATTAGAAATGCAAACACACATACATATATATACACACACACACACCCATCCTGTATTCTCTAGTCAAACTGTGACCTCCACTGCCCTGAGAGGAGGGCTTTTGGGAACAATGGGACTCATGTGCAGCCTTGCTTGACCAAAAAATATCTGCAAGCATTTCAGTCCATTGTTCCATTGTAAATATAAATGAACACTTTGGTTTCTGGAAAGATGTGGAGCTGTCAGGAAACCCTTATGGAAAAAAAAATAAATGTACACAAAAGAAGAACATATACAAATAGAAGCTAATGTTATGTTGGTATTTTCAGACTAAATAGCTGACTGCCCTGGAGCCCAGACCTCTACATCACTTACAGTGTCTAGAATTACTCAGATAAAATGGAAGTTATAAAGACAGAGGCTGAACACACTCAGTACTGACACTGCTGATGTTAGATTCAGATGTTGAGGCTTCAGTTCATTTGTATTTAAGGTCATGTTGACTGAAAACTGAGAGGAAAAACAATAAGATAAACAATGGTGAATGTCCCCATAATGGTCTTTTGTTAAAATGCTGGCCCCTTATTTTACTGTGCAATAATTCACAATGGAAAAAAAGATATGCATCATTTGCATTTATATTTGTATTTGCATATTCAAATCATTTGACCTTCACATTGTACACATCAATAATAATTTTTTAATGACAAATTATTGCCCTGTTGGGCGGCATGGTGGTGTTCTCCCTGTGTCTGTGTGGGTTTCCTCCGGGTGACTGTCTGTGAGGAGAGTGGTGTGTTCTCCCTGTGTCTGCGTGGGTTTCCTCCGGGTGACTGTCTGTGAGGAGTGTGGTGTGTTCTCCCTGTGTCTGTGTGGGTTTACTCCAGGTGACTGTCTGTGAGGAGTGTGGTGTGTTCTCCCTGTGTCTGTGTGGGTTTCTCCAGGTGACTGTCTGTGAGGAGTGTGGTGTGTTCTCCCTGTGTCTGTGTGGGTTTCCTCCAGGTGACTGTCTGTGAGGAGTGTGGTGTGTTCTCCCTGTGTCTGCGTGGGTTTCCTCCGGGTAACTGTCTGTGAGGAGTGTGGTGTGTTCTCCGTGTGTCTGCGTGGGTTTCCTCCGGGTGACTGTCTGTGAGGAGTGTGGTGTGTTCTCCGTGTGTCTGCGTGGGTTTCCTCCAGGTGACTGTCTGTGAGGAGTGTGGTGTGTTCTCCCTGTGTCTGTGTGGGTTTCTCCAGGTGACTGTCTGTGAGGAGTGTGGTGTGTTCTCCCTGTGTCTGTGTGGGTTTCCTCCAGGTGACTGTCTGTGAGGAGTGTGGTGTGTTCTCCCTGTGTCTGCGTGGGTTTCCTCCGGGTAACTGTCTGTGAGGAGTGTGGTGTGTTCTCCGTGTGTCTGTGTGGGTTTCCTCCAGGTGACTGTCTGTGAGGAGTGTGGTGTGTTCTCCCTGTGTCTGTGTGGGTTTCCTCCGGGTGACTGTCTGTGAGGAGTGTGGTGTGTTCTCCCTGTGTCTGTGTGGGTTTCTCCAGGTGACTGTCTGTGAGGAGTGTGGTGTGTTCTCCCTGTGTCTGTGTGGGTTTCCTCCAGGTGACTGTCTGTGAGGAGTGTGGTGTGTTCTCCCTGTGTCTGCGTGGGTTTCCTCCGGGTAACTGTCTGTGAGGAGTGTGGTGTGTTCTCCGTGTGTCTGCGTGGGTTTCCTCCAGGTGACTGTCTGTGAGGAGTGTGGTGTGTTCTCCCTGTGTCTGACTGGGTTTCCTCCGGGTGACTGTCTGTGAGGAGTGTGGTGTGTTCTCCCTGTGTCTGCGTGGGTTTCCTCCGGGTGACTGTCTGTGAGGAGTGTGGTGTGTTCTCCGTGTCTGCGTGGGTTTCCTCCGGGTGACTGTCTGTGAGGAGTGTGGTGTGTTCTCCGTGTCTGCGTGGGTTTCCTCCGGGTGCTCCGGTTTCCTCCCACAAAAAACAGATTGGTAGGTGGATTGGTGATTCAAAAGTGTCCATAGGTGTGAGTGTGTGAGTCAGTGTGCGAGTGTGTGTGTGTGTGTTGCCCTGTGAAGGACTGGCGCCCCCTCCAGGGTGTATTCCAGCCTGAACTGGATAAGCGCTTACAGACAATGAATGAATGAATATTGCCCTGTTAATACAAGCAGTTTGACAGCGATTCGATGAAAGCAAAGACTTTTCATTCATTCATTTGAAAGAATTTAGTCCTTCACCAATAAACCCTCACTATTTCAAACTTTTTGGAAAACATTTAATTCTTTGTAGGCTTTGTCTGAGTCTGGACCTGAAGCTAAATAATTACAGATAAATATATTTGCTTTCACAATAATTATATTAAAATCAATTAATTAATTCATTCATACATTCCGTATTTTCTTCTGCTTTAATCAAATATCATGCTAATGAATGTAAATGAATCTAAAATTAACCTGAATTATTTTTGAATCCAGACCTGTTTGAAGAGCAGGTGTCAATACAGGAGATGTTTGTGGATAAATAAGGTCAGTAACTCAGCCCAGTTTCTACAAAAGCGCCTCTAAATCACAGTGTGTTAGACCTTAATCTAGCATTTTTTAAATCTTTACATTTAAAATTCTACATTGGCTTTAAAGGATGCTTGTTGACCGAGAACAGATGAGTTAAATTAATCAGTCACACACAACAGATACAAACAGAAGTCCATTTGACACATTACATACAGTCCATTACATACAGAGAGCTATTAACTCCAGCCAGAAATATATAGGACACATATTACTTTAAACAGATCAATTCCCTTCATTTAACTCTGGATTTCTGAATATTATATATATATTTATGCATAATAAGAGTCCCATGAACATGTAAGTTTTCTAGCTGCAGCTACTGTGTGTGTGTGTGTGTGTGTGTGTGTGAGAGAGAGAGAGAGGGAGAGGTTGGACGTTGGTGAGTGGCGACTTTACTAAAAGCACACCTGAAAACACCTGAGCTTCATTTCCTGCTCTGAGTGTATATCTGACCAGTGGAGAGTTGAGGTCTGTGCTGAGACACAGCAGGAGCAGGACAGACAGGACGAGGGGTCAGTAACATGCATGGACTTCAGGACACTCCTCTGGTAAGGTTACAGTACTGAAACTTTGCAGAAACACATGCAATAATTTAATTAAGCTAGAGCATGATGGGGTAGCTGTCTGTAAACTGTGCTGCAGTTCGATACATTTCTCACTTGTTCTGATCTTATACTTTAAACAGTTCAGTGTTTTTTAATGTTGTGAAATCAGCCTGTGATTTTTTTACATTTTCAGAACATTGAATTGCTACATAGTTTTATGTCTATGGTTCTATTGTATAGTGTAATGTCACCTGAAGTATTATTATGAACAATATGTATATATTTGGGTATTTCATGACCTTAAACTGCAGTTAGAATACAGCCAGACACTATACAGATAGTCTGTGCTCTCTAACGTAATTCCTATCTACCTTCTTTAATGCAAATGATGCTATAAGGTGTATGAAGTCTCTCTCTCTCTCTCTCTCTCTCTCTCTCTCTCTCTCTCTCTCTCTCTCTCTCTTGCTCTCTCTCCCTCCCTCCCTCTCTCTCTCTCTCTCTCTCTCTCTCTCTCTCTCTCTCTTACTCACCCATGCGCACATCTCACTTTCTCTAGTCAGATCATGGCATCCTCCTCCTTTTACACACACACACACACACACACGCACACACACACACACACTAAAACCTGCATATAATTTGCATGGGCCTTACTAAAGGTTAAAAGCCACAAGTTACATCAAATCTAATCAAATCTTAACACAAATGTTCCATTTCCCAGATACAAATTTAATACAAATCCCAAGATAAATTTGAAAGACAATTCAGAGTAAAATGGGACTTCAAACAGCCAAGAAAGATATGCTAGAATGAAAAGGTCTACATGTGTTTCAGGCCTTCCTTATGTACACAGACATCTGTATCACTGAAAGTGGGTAGAGTTACTTTTACTGTAAGAAGAAATATATACAGCCAACTCCAAAGTACTTTGGAGGGGTGCAAATGTATCTGTGTGAAAACATGAGAGCAAGGCTTAAAAACCAGATGCTGAGGCTTTGGTGCGGTTGTTTTTATGGCCACGTTGATTGGAAATTGACAGTAAATGTCACTGAAACATTGGCTTTTGCACAGAGCTGCACAGGATGGTATTGTACGTGTATCTACTGTAGTAACAGATAAACAGTGGTGAATAGCCCCATAATGGTCATTTGTTTAAGTGCTTGTCTTTCATTTTACTGTGCAATAATTCACAATGCCAAAAAGATACGTATCATTTGTATTTATATTTGCATATTCAAATCATTTGAACTGGACCTAGTTTATATCAATAATCATTCTGACTGTTTAACCACTGGTGTGAGTGTGAAAGATAGATCCATAATCTGTGTGTTCAGTTCAGACTTTCCCATTTATTTCATACTAATCTCCTTATGAGACTTGTGAGTTTTTAACGTGGAAACACACATGTGCTGAGACAAGTGTCCCGTGGCTGTGGTGAAAAGGCAGTGTTTGCATGTACAAAGAAAGAAAATGGAAATTCAAACTGCTTTACATAAAGAGGCTGGACTATTCCCTCCTGAATTGACTGACACTGTTTATATGAACTAAGATAAACTGTATGTGTCTATGTGTGTGTGTGTTTGTGTGTGTATATGTTTGTGTATGCACATGTGTGTGTGCATGTGTGTGTAAATAGGTAGCAATACATCAGAGCAGGAGGTGTGTGAAATGTGGCAAAGCAGTGCTGGAGTCTCAAGAGCAAGGGTGAGAACCCAGAACTAATCATCCAACATGCAACAGTCCTCACAGCAATGTTCCAGTACCTAATGTAGTGGTGTGTGTGTGTTTGTGTGCGTGTATTTGTGTTTTATATGCAGTTCTCTTGTCGGGTGTCAGTGCTACACAATGGAGGATGAAGCATTAGCTCTTGGAACTGTGGATCAGTCTGTTAGTGAAGGCCATGATAAACCACACTGGACAGCAGGCCAGCTGGGGGATATTGACTTCATTGGATCCAGCAGAACCCGGGGCAAGGTATACTATTGCAGATATATCCAGTGTCACCAGGTGTTTTGTCTATATAAAGATAGTCATAAAACGATATATATATATATATATAATGATAACACTAGGGCAAAAGTTTGGGGTTTTCTTGTGTTCCAGTTTGCTAGGGTGTCCAGTTCAGTTGACCCAGTTGTGATCTATGAGCTGCTGACGGAGCAATGGGGTCTGGCTCCTCCTCACCTGGTGGTGGCATTAGTAGGTGGAGATGAACTGGCACAGATGAAGCCCTGGCTCAGAGACACCGTGAGGAAAGGTTTAGTGAAAGCTACACAAACTACAGGTGAGGGCACTTACTCATTCAGAAAAACCCTGACGCTTAATAGAGAATTAACAGATTAATGATTTATCAAGGGGCGGCACGTGGTGCAGCAGGCAGTGTCGCAGTCACACAGCTCCAGGGACCTGTAGGTTGAGGGTTCGAGTCCCTCTCCAGATGACTGTCTGTGAGGAGTTTGGTGTGTTCTCCCTGTGTCTGAGTGGGTTTCCTTCGGGTGACTGTCTGTGAGGAGTGTGGTGTGTTCTCTCTGTGTCTGTGTGGGTTTCCTCCGGGTGACTGTCTGTGAGGAGTGTGGTGTGTTCTCCCTGTGTCTGTGTGGGTTTCCTCCGGGTGACTGTCTGTGAGGAGTTTGGTGTGTTCTCCCTGTGTCTGTGTGGGTTTCCTCCGGGTGCTCCGGTTTCCTCCCACAGTCCAAAAACACACGTTGATAGGTGGATTGGCAACTCAAACGTATCCATAAGTGTGAGTGTGTGTCGCCCTGTGAAGGACTGGCGCCCCCTCCAGGGTGTATTCCTGTCTTGCGCCCAATGATTCTGGGTAGGCTCCAGACACACCGCGACCCTGAACTGGATAAGTGTTTACAGCCAATGAATGAATGGATGAATGATTTATCAAGTGGCCAAACAATTCCTAGAGAGAATTAGATACTAAAGGGTGCACATGAGTAAGTCCAAAATGAATGGGGCACTATGAAACATTTTTTTTGTCAATGTTAAAGAAAAACTTTTTCTTATTTAAAAAATTCAGTCTTTTCACCTCACAAAATAATATCATCACTTCTCAATCAGTAACTAGTACCAAAATGTTAATGATTAATTATACTTGTGTATTTATTGAATATAATTACAATGCTCTGTCAGCGTTCTAGATACAGCACTGTAGATACATTCAGCAATGAATATGTCTACAGCAAGAAAATAGTTCTTACTTTAATAATGTCCTCAGGAGCCTGGATACTGACCAGTGGTCTACGATTTGGTATCACTAAACATCTCGGCCAGGCTGTGAGGGACCACTCTCTGGCAAGCACCTCCTCCAAGGTCCATGTTGTGGCCATTGGAATAGCACCCTGGAGTATGATCCACAACAGGGACCTGCTGCTCTCCACAAAGGTCATGACCCACACCATCACAAGACAACATTTCTTCATTAGTTAAAAAATACACCGCCTGGCCAAAAAAAAAAATGGTCACACGCTAATATTTTATCGCATTTAGCTTTTATTACGACACTCATTCACTGTGGCATAGCTTTCACAATCTTCTGCAATGTCACAACTTTTATTTCTGTCCAGAGTTGATATATTTTTCCCCAAGATCTTGTATTGATGATGGGAGATTTGGACCACTGTGCAAGGTCTTCTCCAGCTCATCCAAAAGATCTTAGTGGGGTTCAGGTCTGGAATCTGCTGTGGCCAGTCCATGTGTGAAAATAATGTCTCAAGGTCCCTGAACCACTCTTTCACAATTTGAGCCCAATGAATCCAGGCATTGTCATCTTCCAAAAACCCATTGATGGAATAACATGGTCGTTCAGTATATTCAGGTAGTCAGCTGACCTCATTCATTGGGCAGATAATGTTGCTGAACCTAGACCTGACCAACTGCAGCAACCCCAGATTATAGCACTTCCCCCACAGGATTGTACAGTAGGCCTTAGGCATGACGGGTGCATCACTTCAGCTGCCTCACTTTTAACTCTGATGCACCCATCCCTCTGGAACAGGGTGAATCTGGACTCATCAGACCACATGACCTTCTTCCATTGCTACAGAGTCCAATCTTTATGCTCCCTAGCTAACTGAAGGTGTTTTGGCTGGTTACCCTCGCTGACAGTGGTTTTCTTAAGGATACACGGCTGTTTAGGCCCAATCTCTTGAGTTCCCTTGGCATTGTGGGTGTGGAAATGCTCTTACTTTTGCTAATAAACATATCTCCTTAGATGTTTTCTCTGCTTGATTCATGCCAGTAGACTGACCCTTCTGAAACATATTAACTTTTCCACAACTTTTTCACATATTATTTTTTCCATGAACACAGGATGTGTCTCTCCACTTTGCTTAGCTAAATCCAGTTTTTTTTTTGGCCAGGCAGTGTATTTATCCAGCTTATCCAGTTCAGGGTTGCAGTGATATAATATGTTTATGGGATTAAATAATTATACATAAATTGTATAATAACAGGTATAGAGGTATTAATTAATGTGCCAGTGTCTTTGACCAGGTTGTTATTAATGTTATTTATTTTATGTAGTCCACAGGCAAAATAAAAGTCCTCATGCTAATGATAATTGCAGCCATTTTTACTGCATAATATAATATATAAAGTTTAGGTTTAATATTATGCTATATATTTACAGCCTGATCAGCCCGCAGCATACCCCACAGAGGACTTCCCTCACGGCTCTGTGTACTCTCTGGACAGCAACCATTCACATTTCATCCTCATGGAGGAAGATCCCCAGAGACCTGGGACCACCAGTGACATGAAAGTCAAACTGCTCAAGCACATTTCCCTCCAGCGCACTGGCTACGGAGGTCAGAACCACTTAAGTTTTCATTCATTTCATCTTATTCACAGTGTAGATCCATTTAAAGTTCATTTCGTTCCTTGTTGTATATTCTCTTAGGGCCTGGCAGCTTTGAAATCCCAGTCCTGTGTCTGCTTGTCCACGGGGAGCCTAAGATACTAAAGGTTTCAACTAGCATATCATTTTCACATATAATCAAACACTAAACCACTGAAATTTTATATTTAAGCTTATATTCAAGGTCCACTTTTGGTTTGTGTCATCAACTTTTCAATTGATACCTGAGCAGAGCCATTTTTAAGAAGTGAGATGACAGGGTTAAAGGTTAAACACCCCTGATTTTGCAAGGTTTTTTAAATGTAAGTTTGAGACCAAGTTAAGATGTACAAGCAAGTCAAGCAAAATCAAAGTGGCTTTATTTTTAAGCACATGTTTAATACCATGTAAATTATTAATACATTTACTACTGCTCATTGTGTTTGCTGCTATTTCTGAACTCCACGTAGAGGATGTATAAGACCATTCAGAATGCAACTCCATGGCTGATCTTGGCCGGCTCAGGAGGAGTGGCAGATATTTTAGTTACGCTGATCTACAGAGGATGCTGGGAGGCAGAGATGGTTCAGAAGTTGCTGGTGGGCACCTTCAGTGGTCTCCACAGCACTGACATTACGTCCTGGGTCAAAGTGGTGAGGAGTATAGGCAAAGAATGGCCTTTTATTTTGACTCTTCACATGATTTATGTTATGTAGCACATGTACAATAAGACTTACATTTGTGGAGAATTTCTCACTTTTTTCCCCTAGATTCAGAGGATTCTGGATAACGGTCACCTGTTGACAGTACATGACCCACAGCAGGAGACTTCTGAGCTAGACACTGTTATACTCAAAGCACTAGTTAAAGGTAAGTATAATGCTACAGCTACTGACAATGTACAAAAACTTGTAAATATTTCACATTTATTTTGAAATTGAAGCCATAAACATTAATCAGGGGGGCATGGTGGTGCAGCAGGTAGGTGTCGCAGTCACACAGCTCCAGGGACCTGGAGGTTGTGGGTTCAAGTCCCGCTCCGGGTGACTGTCTGTGAGGAGTGTGGTGTGTTCTCTCTGTGTCTGTGTGAGTTTCCCCCGGGTGACTGTCTGTGAGGAGTGTGCTGTGTTCTCTCTGTGTCTGTGTGGGTTTCCTCTGTGTGACTGTCTGTGAGGAGTTTGGTTTGTTCTCCGTGTCTGTGTGGGTTTCCTCCGGGTGACTGTCTGTGAGGAGTGTAGTGTGTTCCCCCTGTGTCTGTGTGGGTTTCCTCTGGGTGACTGTCTGTGAGGAGTGTGGTGTGTTCTCCCTGTGTCTGTGTGGGTTTCCTCCGGGTGACTGTCTGTGAGGAGTGGGGTGTGTTCTCCCTGTGTCTGCATGGGTTTCCTCCGGGTGACTGTCTGTGAGGAGTGTGGTGTGTTCTCCCTGTGTGTGTATGTTCCTACCTTGCACCCAATTATTCCTGGTTCCTAACATTAATCAGTCCTATTTATATACAACAGTATATAAATATTGAAGTGTGAAATGTGTTATAGGTCTAACAACAGTACATAACATCATTATTCAGCAGGCCTCAGATTTCTCACCTTATTAATGTATTCAACATTTCATTCCTTTCTTCGATTTTCAGCCTGTAAAAGTCAGAGTCAGGTAGCTCAGGACTTCCTGGATGAGCTCAAACTGGCTGTGGCCTGGAACAGAGTGGACATTGCAAAGAGTGAGATCTTCAATGGCGATGTGGAGTGGAGTGTAAGACAATCATGTTTTAAAATAAATAATCTTTTATAGATTTTAGTAACAAAAGGATATTTGGTCTGTTATATGTTTATTGTTATTTCAGAGTTATTTAGTGTTTTATTTCATGTTCGTATCAGTTGATAAATATATTTTTCTCTTAGGCACAAGACCTTGAGGAGGTCATGATGGATGCTCTGGTCAACGACAAGCCAGATTTTGTGCGTCTGTTTGTGGACAATGGTGTGAATCTGGGTGAGTTCCTAACCTATGGCCGTCTTCAGGAGCTGTACTGCTCTGTGTCTGAGAAGAGTCTTCTTTTTGACTTGCTGCTGAAGAAACACCAGGAGAAACAGCTGCTGCTGGCTTCAGCTCGCACCCCTGGACCACCCTACATGGAACCAGGAGACAGACGGCCTCACTTCACTCTTCACGAAGTCTCCAAGGTCCTGAAGGACTTTCTACATGACTCCTGCAAAGGCTTCTATCTGAAACATCCAGCGGTATGTTTTTTAAACTAAAACTTTGGTATGCAAGCAGCCCTTAGGGTTTCAGGGTCTCTAACTCCATGGCATTGCTTGTATTCCTCTAAGGAAAAGGTCTGCAAGGGTCGGCGCTTCCACAACCAGAAGGACCTGCCAGACCTGGATCAGCTCTGTGAGAACCCATGGAGAGACCTCTTTCTCTGGGCCGTCCTGCAGAACAGACAGAAAATGGCAAACTACTTCTGGGCCATGGTGAGGGCCCGCAGGCCTTTGGAGTGACAAGCTCATTTTCATAGACCAACTCTATTTGCATCGTTATGATTTTATACTTTGAAGGTCCATCTTGTCTGTCACTTTGTTTTCCGAAGCAAATAGGTTAAGAGACTGCCTGAGGCTTTCATGCATTTATGGCTCCAGGGCTATTAGTGACGATTGTACTGCTGAAGGATGAAGGATAACTTGCTCTCTCTCTCTTTTCCCTCTTTCTGTTAGACTCAAAATGTAGTAAACATCCAGTCTCTGAGGGGTTACAGTTTGCATCTGTTTTAATCATATGTTGTACTATATGCTTATTGTTTCAAGATCCAATAACTGTTCTGTGATGTGTATAGTGCATCAAACGGTAAGGACTATTTCAAGCCTTACCCCAGTGTGTATTTTGGCTCTGTGTTTGTGTGTGTGTGTGTGTGTGTGTGTGTCATAGGGCCCTGAGGCTGTGGCTGCAGCTCTTGCTGGCTGTAAGATTCTGAAGGAGATGGCTCATTTAGAGTCTGAGGCGGAGTCTGCCCGATCCATGAAAGAAGCCAAATATGAGCAGTTTGCTCTGGGTGAGAATCAACAGGTTACTCCAGATCAGTGGTTTAAAAACCCATATTAAATATGTTCTATTAATATAATTCATTAATTGTAAATGCTATTACTTAATCTGTTCTGAGGTGTCATTTATAGCAACAAAAAACAGCTGGAAAATATACAATTTTGAGTAATAATAAATGTGACAGCATTGTTCTGCTTGTGATGGATTTAGATCTATTTGGTGAGTGCTACTCTAACAGTGAGGACAGAGCCTATGCCCTGCTGGTGAGGAAAACCCATTGCTGGACCAGATCTACTGTCTTGAACCTGGCAACAGAGGCAGATGCCAAGTGTTTTTTCGCCCATGATGGAGTCCAGGTAACAGCTCACCCTTTATTCGTTTATTTTCAGTGATGAAATATGTGGTTTCTGTCTGTATTTATTTGTATTAATGCTGATCTGCTGTGTTTTTGGCCAGGCTCTGTTGACTAAAATCTGGTGGGGAGCCATGACCACAGATACAGCCATTTCTAGACTGGTCCCATCTTTCTTCTTTCCACCTTTAATATGGACCAATCTGATCAAGTTCAAGTACAAGCGCCTATGAAACCTTAACACTTTGTGTTTTACAGATTCTGCAAAGATTATTTTTGATTGAATTGTTGGAGGATTGATTTGAATAGCATTGATTGATGATATACGTGTGTTGTGTAGTGATGAGGTTCCCCAGAGCCATGGAGGAGGGGAACAATTTGCAGAGTTGGACAGTTTAGACACAGAGAAAGCCCTACTACTTAGTGATGAGGACCCAGCGTAAGTCTCTTAAACTTCTTCAGCAGTGGGCATTTAAACTGATTTTATCATTTCTGTTTAAGGCGAATGCAATGACAACATCAGTTGGATCTTCTTTTAAATAGTAATAAATAATGTAACGTTACAAAACAGGAAGCTCTAATTCCAGATGTTGATTCATTTTCTCTGAGTAATGTGCATAGTATGAAACGATCTCGGGTAGGATCAGTGTTATTAACTGAAATGTGTTTAACTAACTGGCTTTCTCTGCTCTGTTGTGTCATTTTAAGTGACACAGAGGCAGCTGGTGGCCCTGCTGAACAGAGCTGTGGTCAAGCCTGGAGTCACTTCCTCCTGCGGCGATGGAAACGCTTCTGGAGCGCTCCAGTCACTGTGTTCTTGGGAAATGTCATCATGTACTTTGCCTTCCTGGTTCTCTTCACATATGTCCTCCTACTGGACTTCCAACCTCCTCCACCCAGCGGTCCTTCTCTGGCGGAGCTAATTCTGTACTTCTGGGTCTTCACACTGGTGTTGGAGGAGATAAGACAGGTGTGAAGAAGGGTTTGGACTTTAAGGGCACACTTGTAATGTTCTTGTAACACATTCAAGTTTGCAGCCACATTTAGAATTTCATTTGTGCGATTGGCTTGAGTGTGAGTTGAATTCAAATGGAAAACAATGGAACTAAATCACATTATTCCTTTTAGTTTTTTTCCGGTAAAGACCCATATTCAGCTGAAGAATGAAATGTCTGGCCAAATTAAATTATGTCCTGCTCCATGTGTCTCAGAGCTTCTTCACGGATGAAGACATGAACATTCTGAAGAAGTTTAAGCTCTATGTGGAGGACAACTGGAACAAGTGTGACATGGTGGCCATCTCTCTCTTTGTTGTTGGGGTCTCATGCAGGTGAGCAGTTGTACTGAGGTTAGATTTAAAGGTCTTTCACTATATGTAAACCTCCCCTTGAGCTCAACCTCCCTCTATCGTTTGTGTAGGATGAAGAACAGCACATATGAAGCTGGACGTACAGTGCTGGCTCTGGACTTCATGGTTTTCACCTTGAGGCTCATCCACATCTTTGCCATCCACAAACAACTTGGGCCCAAAATAATCATCGTGGAGAGAATGGTGAATTGAACGGTTTAAACCACATTGAACTTAACGGAACCCCTTAAATGACAAGGGCCAGTATGAGGATATCAGTCCCACCCTCATAGCGCTTTGTTTTCATGTGATTAGAGTAGGTTCATATCCTGTTTTAACTGTATACAGCAGTTTAAACAAGTTTTAATGCAGATTTTATATTATTATAGTATATTTACTGAGTAATAATAGTAATTCATAGTTAGTGTGAATATAAACAGAATAACAAGCCTGCAGTTTAGGAGGGTGAACATATTAAAGGCGTAGATTTGGTAATAGTTGTCTGCTGTTTAAGTATCCGAGCCTGACCTGTGTCATTTTTGTGTGGTTCTCAGATGAAGGACGTGTTCTTCTTCCTGTTTTTCCTGAGTGTCTGGCTGATTGCGTATGGAGTGGCAACTCAGGCTCTGCTTCATCCCAATGACCCACGTCTGGACTGGGTCTTCCGGAGAGTGCTCTACCGACCTTACCTGCATATATTCGGACAGATCCCACTGGAGGAGATAGATGGTAAACTATTATGACAATGACTAAGAAATAGATAAAAAAAACATTTTTAAATGTTGGAAACCTAGCTGAAATTTGATTTAAACGAATGTTTATTGTACATTTAATAAAGCTGTTATATGAAAAATCACCACTAGATGGAGAGCAGTTCAGAGCAGATTCATCGTGTTGTCTTTGCTTTCCATGTGTTTCCACAGCTGCTAAAATGCAGGCTGATAACTGCACAATGGAGCTCCATGAAATCATTTCAGGCACTCTGCCCCCCTGCCCCAACATCTACGCTAACTGGCTTGTCATCCTGCTACTGGTCATCTATTTACTGGTCACTAATGTCCTGCTGCTCAACCTGCTCATTGCCATGTTCAGGTCAGAGGGGGTTTCTAATTCAAATGAACAGATATAGAAATACAATGTAAATTAGTACGAAATCAAAGCTGATCAACAGTTGTTGTGTTCATTTTATAATGTGCCAAATGTTTTAAAATGGTCTGAACTAGTTAGCACTTCTCTTTTACTATGGGACAGTGCTCCATGCAGAATGTGGATTGGCATTGCCTTGCTAAAATAATCAAGGCCTTCCCTGAATAAAGACAATGTCTGGAAGGAAGGATGTTGCTATAAAACTTTTATTGTTAATGGTGCCTTCACCCATGCCCTGTGCATCAATGTACCCGCATATGGATGCTTTAATGGAAGACATTTTTCCACTTCCTCAGTCCATTTTATTGGGCTTAGGCCCAGAGAAGGTGACTTTATTTCTGGATTTCTTTTGGAGTTTCAATTAGCATTTGTGGACTTTGTCCCATGCACAGATACTTCTCTGTATTCTCTGTATCTAACAATGCTTTATGTTTTGTGGAAGATGAAATTCCTAGGTTTTTTGATATTTTAGGTTAAGAAACGTGATTCTTGAAATGTTTAAATATTTGCAGGTGCAGATTTCACAGTGTGGTGAACCCCTCCCCATCTTTTATTTCTAAAATACTTAGCCTCTCTGTGGTGCTCTTCTTAACCCCAGTCATGACACTCACCTGTTGCCAGTTAATCCAATTTATTTTAGTGCAGCATTACACAATTTTACCATACATTTGTTTCCCTCTCACACCTTTTTTTGTGTAATTACACAATTTGTGTAAGTGTAAATGAGTGTAAACAGAAAAATACTTAAGCACATTTTTATACAAACACTGCTTATTTTGTTAATTTAGCCTTTGAAAGTGTGGTCTGCACAAAAGTTAGGATTCGTTTTATTATTTTATTTTTTCAGCCTTTATCACGTTTTTATCCCTTCGACAGCTACACATTCCAGGTGGTGCAAGGGAACACGGATATATTCTGGAAGTTTCAACGCTACAATCTGATAGTGGAGTACCACAGCCGTCCTGCCCTGGCCCCTCCCTTCATCATCATCAGCCACCTCTCTCAACTCTTCCTCAGCCTCTTCAAGAAGGGAGAGTCCAAGATAGAGCACCTGGGTCAGTCACATTCAACCCACACTTTAACTTCATTTGAGATCATTTGTTTTATAGTTTGACTTAGTATAGATTTTGGATATGACGTAGTTCTATATTAATCTCTATGAAATTATACATAGCTATAGCTTAAACTCTAAATGCATACATTAAGTCATGTCCCAAGATATGAACACAGTTGATTCACTTTTTGGGCGGCACAGTGACACAACATGTAGCGTTGCTGTTACACAGCTCCAAGGGTCCTGGGGCTGTGGGTTCGAGTCCCACTCCAGGTGACTGTGAGGAGTTTGGTGTGTTCTCCCTGTGTCTGCTTATTACTTATTACTAATTGTATTGGGGCGGCACGGTGGCTTAGTGGTTAGCACGTTCGCCTCTCAGCGCTGGGATCAAGGGTTGCGCTTGGGTTCAAGTCCCATCTGGGTGGAGTTTCCATGTTCTCTCTGTGTCTGCATGGGTTTCCTCCGGGTGACTGTCTGTGAGGAGTGTGGTGTGTTCTCCCTGTGTCTGCATGGGTTTCCTCCGGGGTCTCCGGTTTCCTCCCACAGTCCAAAAACACATGGAGGGTAGGTGAATTGGCTTCTCTAATAAATGTCCGGGTGTGAGAGTGAGAGTGAATGATTGTGTATGTGAATGAATGTCTGAGTGTGTGAGTGAATGTATGTGTGCCCAGATATGGATTGGCGCTCTGTCCTGGGTGAAATCCTAGTGCCTGATGTAGTCCTCCAGGTGGACGGTCTTTCCTGGTTGAGAGTACACTGTGCGTGTTTGGCTGCTGCTTCTCGCCAGTGTGTGTGTGGCTTAAGTGTTCTGAGCAGTGTGGATGTAAAGCATCCTTGGGTTTCTAGAAAGGCACTATATAAGTATAGCTACAGATAGATAAATAGATATTGTAAATATATTATAATAAAATAAGGTGTTGCGTTTCTTCCCATGGTCCAAAAGCACATGTTGGTAGATACTCAAAACTGTCCACAGGTGTGAATGTGTGTGTGTAGGTGTTGCCCTGTAAAAGACTGGCACCCCCTTACCCCTGGGTAAGTGGTTACAGACAATGAATTCACTCCAGTCTGACAACAAAATATTAAAATCTAACAATAAATATATAAATATATGTATATTTTGGACAAATTTACATGATGATGGCCATTTATCACAGCAGTTTTATGCTGAATATTTATATTTGGAAAACTCTCTACTGGCTACTCACCACTTAATTAAAATGCAAATATAATGGAGAGAATTTTACAGTCAAATCAAACTTGATGATATGTTTAATGGTCAGAGAGAGAGCTGCCAGCCGGCTTGGACCAGAAGCTAATGACTTGGGAGACTGTCCAGAAGGAGAACTATCTGGCCAGACTGGAGAGACATCGCTTGGAGAGCAGTGAGGAGAGACTCAAGAGCACATCCTCTAAGTGAGCTATTCTCTGATTTAGTACCTCTAGGCAGTAAAAAAAAAACATCACAATAATTTTCACTAAAAGACACGAGGTGTTTACATTAAAAAAAGTGGCATTACGTCATTTAATTGGCAGAGCCAGGCCTAATTATACCTACCCTGCATTCACTAATATTTATCTGACTGTATAACCTTCATATACCAGGGTGCAGAGCTTGATGAAAATTGTGGGTGGATTTAAAGAGCAAGAAAAGCGTTTGTCAGTTATGGAGGCTGAGGTAATATATTTTGGTATTTTGTTTTTAAGATGCTGGAAGAAATACACTAATATCCCTTTTAACGTGAATTTACATAAATGTATGTAGGCCTCCACTACATGAAAGTAATACGTCATGTCCTTGTCCTTCAGGTTAAGTACTGTGCAGAAGTGTTGTCCTGGATTGCTGAGTGCTTTGACAAGAGCACTTTAAAGTGTGACAGAGATGCTCCCATAGCTCCACGTAAGTCTTCATTTCTGTATTCCACAACACTGTATCCTCCTGATTCACTATGATACTTGTTCAAGGTTAACAGTGCAGCGTCTGTGTGTATTACAGGAACTAAGTGCAACAGCGGCAGCAGTGTGTGTTTTTCTCAGCCAAGCACACCAAAGAAAGAAGAGGAAGAAGGACATCCAGGTTATGGAGCCAATAAGAAACTGCCTTACATCGATGAGTGAAAAGGACAGCACATTCTCTGCACTGCTCTCATTTTGAATATGAAGGGAACACTAGCTATAAGAAATATATATATTTTTAGTGCTTTTTTAAACATACTTTACAGTATGTACAGTATCAGCACACAAAAATGCAAAGAATGATATATTGGCAATTACAAGCATCTGAAATGTAGGCAACTGAGGTAATATTCATTCATTCATTATCTGTAACCCTTATCCAGTTCAGGGTCGCGGTGGGTCCAGAGCCTACCTGGAATCATTGGGCGCAAGGCGGGAATACACCCTGGAGGGGGCGCCAGTCCTTCACAGGGCAATACACACACATTCACTCACACTCTCTCACTCACACCTACTGACACTTTTGAGTCGCCAATCCACCTACCAACGTGTGTTTTTGGACTGTATGAGGAAACCGGAGCACCCGGAGGAAACCCAAGCAGACACAGGGAGAACACACCACACTCCTCACAGACAGTCACCAGGAAGAAAACCTTGCAGACATGGGGAGAACACACCACACTCCTCACGGAAACTCACCCAGAGGAAACCAACACAGACACAGGGAGAACACACCACACTCCTCACAGACAGTCACCCGGAGGAAACCCAAGCAGACACAGGGAGAACACACCACACTCCTCACAGACAGTCACCAGGAAGAAAACCTTGCAGACATGGGGAGAACACACCACACTCCTCACGAAAACTCACCCAGAGGAAACCAACACAGACACAGGGAGAACACACCACACTCCTCACAGACAGTCACCCGGAGGAAACCCACACGGACACAGGGAGAACACACCAACTCCTCACAAACAGTCACCCGGAGTGGGAATCGAACCCACAACCTCCAGGCCCCTGGAGCTGTGTGACTGCGTCACTACCTGCTGCGCCAATTATGATACGATACTCCACAAAATACTCCAGATAAAATTAGGTTTAAATGCCTCAGGATAGAATCTAATCTATACAACCCCTTACTGAAATGTATAAAGTCTACTTTAAAGATGTTTTTTCAGTTGCCTAAATATAATTTTTTGCATGTACAGACAGAACAGATACAAGGTTTGTTACTGTTATTACACTATATACAGATACATTATACTGTAATAGGGAAACGCCATTCGTCCAAAATCTCAAGATGAAAGCCATTTAAAAACACTTCTCATACCTATTTATTTTTTACTTTATCTGTATCACATATTTAAATATTTGCTGTGTTTTACACTGTAGATCTACTGTGTTTCTGTGTTTTTTCCCTTATGCTTTATTGTCTACTTTATCAATAAATTAATAGATTAATAATGTTTTTTTGTTTGTTTGTTTGTTTGTTTGGGTTCTTAAAACATCCTCATTGGGGTTAGATTAAGTAACATGCATTGTGACGTTTCTTTTTCCAAAACTCAGCATGACTTGCACTTCCTCCTCTAAACTTCCCTGTTTCAAGCTCTGTAAATGACACAAGTGATTTTGAAAAGTGTATTTTTCTGATTTATCCTCACCTCCGAACAGGATTTGAAATTTGAGGGTAATTTGCTGCTCTTAGTTTGGCCATCCACACCCAGACTTGTAGGCACTGATTACTCATTATCAAGGAATGACCAATACAGTGTGCTCTAAGTTAATAAATCAGTAACTGAGGGAAGTGAGAAAAACAGAGGGGGGGGGGATCACTGTTAGAGAAAGGGACTTGGGTTTGCTCACAACAATTTGAGAAAGATCAACACAGCACCAATTCTCAGTTAAGATCATTCTGAATTAAAGCCTTTGATTGATAGCATTGGAAGGAGAGCATGTAACAACTTTGGTAAGTGCTCATGTTCCTGTGCAAACTTTTTTATTCTGCGTATTTAAATGAAATACCTAAAATGGACACATACTTATTCATGTTTAACCTCTTTTCCTAATGCAATATCACTGGATTGTAGCTTATTTTTACTTAATCTGATTCTATAAGCAGAGTAATATTAATATTTGAATAATTCCTATTATAACATTTTATATTGTTATATTATTAACATTTTATACTGAAAATGTAGACTATAAAAATTAAATAGATGAATAAATGAGTACGTTTCTACAGTCTTTTATAATGAGTGTCAGGACATTTGAATAAACATTTTACTTCAAGCATCATTTACACATGAATTCAATAATGCCTTTAACAGAAATTTGTTCTCCATTTTACCAAATTGGACAATAGTATCAATGTACATTGTTTCAATGATGTGGTATTTTAATGTCACTTGTTATGTGTAAATATTTCATACCTGGTAGGCTTTACCCTATGTTCCCTCATTACTGAATCACCTTGAGATGTCCCTGTCTCTCTTAAACATGTTCTTTGCTGAGTGCTGTTGTTTGTTTAGTTAATAAGTAAATACACACACACACACACACACACACAAATCTACTTGGGAAACAGGTTGAAAAATTGTCACTTGCACATGCGCTTAGATGCATTGAGCGGCAAAATGCCTTAGTTTTTGACACTATATACAGTATATAGTATATTTTGACTCATATTCAATCCAGCTGCGTCCAACGTTTGTATGAACTACAGAAATGCATGATGCTCTGGTAACTGCAGATTAACACTGCAGACGTCAAGTGCGGGTTAAAGGTGTAAAATAGAACCGTGTTCTCTGAAGTAATGGTGGTCCAAATCAAACTTTCTCACATACCAACTTTGCACTGTTGGAACTTCTCTATGTAACCTCAGCAGTCTGTGCAGGCTCCATAACTGTGCATTAAGGATCATCTGGAGTGAGGATGAGCAGTTCTGGTCATCGGAGGGTCCACAGTCTGAGCTCCATGCCTCTGCCTCTGCTCCCTCAGCTGAAGACCGGCTCCAGCACACTGCAGGGCTCTACCGTCAGCGACATGAACAGGCACAGAACACAACTTATTATCATACAGCACTAATGCTACAATCATCAAGCACCCACAATGTGTTTCACGCAGAGATGTAGTTTAGGGTAAACACATGTAAAACACATTTATGAGCCTTTTTAAATATGAATTAGTGTTTCACTCACAAATGCTGACAAACTCACAAACAATGGCTGGGGGGTTTTTATTGGATTCGATGATTAAATGTAACGTTTAAAAATGTTTGAACCACAGTTAGAATTTAAGCTCATAGGCAGATTATTTCGATATTTCTTTAAACGACCTGTAAATTAATTAAAAGTCATTTTTTATTTTACAACGTAGCGTCTACTCAGCAGTTATCAAGGTGTTCCAAGGAGAGGGGCTGCAGATGAATGAACTCTATTCTTTAAATGAAAGCATCAGGTACACATGCAACATCAGCCTTGCATTAACCCTTAGAATTATTGCATATTCCATTAATAATTTTGTATTTTGATGTTATTAATATATTTTATAATTTCAGTGAGTAATTAAAATGTAGACTTTTAAACATTTTCTACTGATTTAAGAGATGCATCTGTGTAAAAAAAAAAAAAAAAGAATGAATAATTCTGGGCGGCACGGTGGCACAGCAGGTAGTTCAATTCCCACTCCGGGTGACTGTCTGTGAGGAGTTGGTGTGTTCTCCCTGTGTCTGCGTGGGTTTCCTCCGGGTGCTCCGGTTTCCTCCTACAGTCCAAAAACACACGTTGGTAGGTGGATTGGTGACTCAAAAGTGTCCGTAGGTGTGAATTAATGTGTGTGTGTTGCCCTGTGAAGGACTGGCGTCCCCTCCAGGGTGTATTCCCGCCTTGCGCCCAATGATTCCAGGTAGGCTCTGGACCCACCGCGACCCTGAATTGGATAAGCGCTTACAGATAATGAATAAATGAATGTATAATTCTAACCGTATTCTGATCAATATTGTTTCTATCCCAAATAAAAATAGGTAGATATTTGACAAATTTAATATAATCCTGCTTTATGGATCAGATGAAATGTATATGGGCAAGTAAATAAATATACCGGAAACTTTTGTAACACTTAGAAACTGACGATCACTAACAGATAATGCTTGCCTTGACAGATGGCTTCTCAAAACAGAAATGGGCCCTTTCATCAAAGAATATTTCCAGGTATTCTCCCTTTTTTAAGGCCTTGGTGCCAGTTCTCTGCTGCTAAAACAGATGAGACTAGACTAAAAACTGCCTGGTTTGTGGTTCCACACTAAAAATTGTTTTTCCAAATGTGTTCACTTCTTTCAGCACAAACGTTCTATCTCTTTATGACCTGTTAAAAAGTGTTTGACACTGGTTTTAAGGAGAATTTCCTGTTCAGTTGATTCTTGGGTTTCTTATTTTGTTATAGAACCAGCTTCTGAATAAAGGTCTTAGGTTTATTTTGGAGGAGGTGCAGCTGTATGAAGGTAAAAACTGAGCTCTCACAGAGAGATTCACTGTACTGTACTGGCCCCTGAGAATTACATATGCTAACATGTATATGCTAATACATGTTATTTCTTTGTAGGAGAAAGTCAGCTCTATGTCTTGGCTGAGGTTTGGCTGCGATATTTCTCTGAGATTTTACCTACATTGCAGGCTATTTTTTACCCATTGCAGGTGAGTACAGTATATTACAAATCAATAGAAAAAATACATACTATGAGAATTTATTTGCTACACATGGGAATTTCTTTTTTAATTCATCCGAGAACTTACATTTACATTTCGGCATAGCTGCTCGAGATGAGGGTGGGTACATGAGCTTTGACTGACGTAAACAAGGACTACTGACGTGCAGACTGACCAATTAAATGTTTACAGATAAGGTTATCGACCAATAACGGTAGCGCTACAGTCAGACCGTCCGATCAGAAGATTTTAGGCTACTTCCCCACGCCCCCTTCTCACTCAAGCGAACCAAACAGAGTAGGGGAGGGCGGGACTAGTTTGTGAACGAAACTTCTCGAAATTCTATGTAAGCTCTAGAAAAACAAAATGGACGGACGTTTGTGAAATTCCGGCCGGACATTTTTTTAAGTGTGAAAAAGAGGACATGTCCGGGTAAAAGAGGACGTCTGGTCACCCTAGTTAATATTTAAAGTGAATATTACAGTTATGCTATTCAAAAACATGAGCCATTAAACATGTAGAATCGTTTAGCAGTAAAATGTAATAAATGCATTAAATGTTGACTTTTATACCTCATAGCTTCCTTTTTAAAAGTCTGAATAAAGGTGGAATCATGGTTGAAAATAAATTTTGGTTTAGATTATGTAAATTACTGATGAATATATGTGGAATATTACAAATAAAAGGGAAAATTGGAAGTGAATGTGGTACAGTAGAATACACATACCTTTTAATATTTCATAATTGATCAACTGTGAAAATTCATGATTCAGGTATAATTTTATATTCAGCAGTAATTTACATAATCTAAACCAAAATTTATTTTCAAAAATAAATTGTAAAATATTGTATGTATCTATATACATTAACTAAAAATTTTTAAAAATCTTAAAATATAAATAAAAACATGTACAAAAAAATGATATCAGACTATTAAAATCAGTCTAATGATTACTGGCTAAAAACAGTATAGCCCACCTCTTAATCTGTCATCCTGGCTCTTCTCAGGGTCAGGAGCTGACAGTGAGACAGATGGCCCTCTTGGCCTTTCGGGATTTGGTTCTGATGAGGCTTCCACTAGAGGATCTGCTGCCAGCCAACTTGTCATTAATTCCAACATGCATCACACAAATGCTGTTGATCCTGCAAGTGAGACCCATTTTTGGCCCATATGCATATAGAGTTAATGCCACTTATTTGATTTCTTTCTTTCTTTGTGTGTGTGCACCTTTAGGGAGTCCATGACCCTAGAGGCCTATCAGTGGAATATAGTCGACTTGAGAAGATGTTGGACATGGTGGTTTCTCCCTACCTATGGAACTGTAAACATAAAAGTAAAGTGTGTTATTTGCATACTTATAGCTGCCAGTTTATTAGTTATTCAAGAGTGATTAGTTCAGGAATATGGGATGGTGATTGTTTGGCATTAACCACTGGCCACTTTTGTCTGGATTTGTGTATGGTTTAGAACATTGTACTGCAGATATTTCCACCCACAGCTCAGTTTTTAGTTTATGTAGCTTCCCTGGTATCTCCTGGTAATTAATGGGATGCATCCTAACAAGTGCATTTTGGGTAAATACACCCCAAAGCCTCACAATTCGTAATACAGTAGGAGTACAATTTTATTTTTAAATCTTAGTAATTATATGTATTTTCCATATTATCACTTTCATTTATTGTTACCAAGAATGACAGTACTTATAGCTGCAAGGAGCAAGTGTTCCTCTTTATATAAATAAATAGGTAAATAAACTAGTAACACGTTTTACCACTTACTCTCACACTCCTGCAGGCCATGAAGACGATACTGGAGAACACATTCACCTCATCCAACCAGAGATAAGAATTACACAGCACATTTCAGAGGTCTCTCATTTGTCACCTTTAATGGAGCAGGAAGGAGAGGTGTATCTGGATCGAGGGGCCAGCCTACGATGCCACACTGTGGTCAATGGCCTTTCAAACACGTCCAACGTGCCACTTCTCTCTGTTACTGCTAGGATGCAGTCTGGGTTTGCAGAAAGCTGTGGGACCATTGATGAAATCAGGGGGGAACACAACAGGAACATCTTTCTTAAAGCAGCCACACATTTTGAGAGCCAAAGCTTTTGAAATATAGCCACACTCATGATTAAACCAGAAAGTAAAGCGATAAAAGGATTTGCCATTCAAAAAAATAGCACATTAAAATAAAACTTTTTAATTTCATAAACTTTTTTCATATATTAAAATATCCACTCGTTATATATATGCTGCAAAAGAATGCAAGAACCCAAAATGCATAATTCGTATATGTCACTACGGTCTTGTATTTAATCTTCGTGGTGCCATCTCAGCACGTGTACACTGATTTTATATATCTACAAGCATTTGTCCATGTAGCCCAAGCTCCAGCTATGTTTATATGTCCCTTCTGACTAAGAAAGAACATAAGACATAACTTTAAAAGATGTTTAAGTACAAATGTGTTGGTTCAGCCACAGACCCTAGTGTTGATTTTCTGAGAGGTACCTCAGTTACTTTAAATAATGGGCTTAAAAGAAAACCTTTTTGTAACAAATCGTTTCATTGAAGGTAATAAACATGCAGTTTTGACATCTGTAAAGCTTTAATAAGAACTACTCTTAACTATTCTTTTAATTTCAAAAGTAAAATGGTGTCACGTCACTTTGAATTACTAGAACTGAACAGTTTTAGGGGAAATTTGTGTAAATATTTTTGTTTCACTGTAACACTTACCTAAGACTTCTCAGATTACAGACAAAGAAATTTATAAGGTAAAAACAATGGGAGATTCCTGGTACTCATTGCAGGAAATGGGAGCGCTTTTAAGCTCTTGGCTCAGTCTATGACCTGTGGTACTTGTGATATATTAAGCACTGATCTTTGAGAGCAACCTTAAAACTAAACGCATGGCTCCGTTCACATTCAACGAAAACACAATGCCTAAATGCTAAACTCATGTCATGTTCAGGACACCAGGTTGATGTTAATTTGTCCAAAAGGCAACTTGAACTCTGTCAAGCGATAAAACAAATTTACCACGCTGTCAACTTAAAGGGGACATATTAAAAATTCTAGGACATGCTTTGGTCAAAAATACTACAAGGATCAAACCTGTCATTTTTCTTACCCTCTAACATGTTCAGAAACAGCTTCAGCCCCTTTTAAGAAAGTGCTTCTGTTTACTCATGGCACCCAAGAGTGAGACATGAGGGGCAGAAACACTAGGTTTTAGTTATTTTAACTTTGTTATCTTTTTTGTAATGGTTATCAACACATTTATTCAGTACTCATTTTGTTTTGCTATGTTTAACCTCATATTTGCACTCTCACATAAACGCATGTCCAGCACAGTGATGGGAAAGACCCAGACACCGAGGTGAGAGAATTCTGAAACGCACACAAAACCAGAATGACTTGTTTTATCAGACCTAAGTTACATCACAAAAAAAACTGAGCTTGGTTGTTTATTTCATTTTCTGGGTTGACAGGAGCTCAAGATCCCCCAAAAGAAAGTGATTGCCATTATAATATGTCCCCTTTAATATTATAGCCATGACACTGAAATCATATTATTATTATTGGGAATATCAGTACCTGTGTATTATTGTTGGTTTTGGCAGATATTTGTTTAGAAAATATTGATTTTACATACTTGAAAATGGGTTGATCAGTGTATTAGCACTGGTTTATGCATTACTAAGTCCATGAAATATATATCACAGTTCCTATTTCTGGAATCCCACACTCAGATAAAGCTCCTACCAGTTGTGTATTAGTACAGAACAAAAAGTATTGTAATAAAAGGGTGCACCGAACAGTGCAGAAATGTAAAATGATTTTACATCTTTTGTCACAAGGCTTCTAGGCATCTTTACAATAATCCAAAACTTTAATATCCAATGATTTTTGTGTAAAAGGATGTGTCTATGAGAACTAAGGTCAAAGTGAAATATGGGAGACTCAACTAGGCTCAAAGTGATGGTTCTGGGCCTCTGGGCTGCACTCCCTCTCTCCTCAGACTAAGGTCAAAACGTGGAGTGACCTCGCAGCGTACCAGCAGCAAATCGTCTCTCACAAAGCCTCTTTGTCGCAAAGATTGCAGAGGCATGAATGTCACATAGCCAAAGCCTTTGGGGTTGCGCTGGACTGTGGGCCTCTGAAAGGCCTGAAGTTCCGGCTTGGTCTCCATCACCTCCACGTGGTGCTGCCCATCAGTCTGGTCCAAAACGGCAAGTCGGATGGTGCCTTGCAGTGGCCAGGAGAGTTGGCTGTCAAACTCCCCCTGCATGGTGTGTACAAACAGAGAGATGTAGTTGGAGCAGCGTGGAGCACTGGGGGTCTGAAGGTGCAGTCGCAGGCAAAGTTTATAGCCCGGCCGGCCAGTGTAGAAGGGTGGGCTGTGGAGAACCACAGGTTGGCCTGCTTCTTGGTTGCGAAGGTGGGCTGAGAATCCCTCCAGTCGCCACACATAAACACCCTGGTACTGCTGGGCCTCGAGTTCACGTGTGGATTCCTCCAGAGAAACCAGTTTCTTGCGCAAATCTGTCATCTGAGTGGTCTGAGTTTCATTTCTGATGCTCAGCTCCCGAAGCTGGTGGTCCTGAAGAACCAGCCGACTTTCTAGCTCCCGCACGGTCTCACGCAGCTGAAGCAGCTCCTGGCTGCACTGACATTGCTCAGCTGGCCTAGCCGATGCACCATGTTCCTCTCTGACAGGAGATGCTGATGCAGAAGATGAATGCATGAAGCCATTGATGGTCTGGTTACGAAGAAACTCTGCTATGTTGCGCATGTGCATCTGTGTAAATTCCTGCATGTGAAGGGCCAGGTCATTCCTCATCATCTGGATAAAGGCAAGGCAAAAACAACAAATGGCTCTTAGAAAAGTATACAGAAATTTTGAGATATAAGTTATTGAATCAGGGCGGCACAGTGGTGCAAAAGGTAGTGTTGCTGCCACACAGCTCCAGGGACCTGGAGCTGTGGGTTCAAGCACTACTACCGGTCACTGTCTGAGTTTGGTGTGGCCCTGTGTCCATGTGGGTTTCTTCCAGGGGCTACGGTTTCCTCCCACAGTCCAAAAAGACACGTTGGTAGGTGGATTGGCAACTCAAAGAGAGTCCATAGGTGTGAGTGAATGTGTGAGTGTGCGCCACCCTGTGAAGGACTGGTGCCCCCTCCAGGGTACGTTCCCACCTTGCACCCAGTGCAATCTGGGTTTACCTTCTCTCTGCAACCAAACAAGCTGAAAGTGCAGGCGACAGGTGCTTTCAGACAATCCGTGTCACAGTGGGATGCCAACTGAACCAAGCAAAAACAGAAATAGGTTAGCTTAGTAAGTAGAATATGTTAATATGTCATGCTTACAATTCAAACACATTTTGCCTACCTGATCCCGAATGAGCTCCATGTTACAGTATTCACACACAATGTTCGCAAAGGGACACATCTGCTCATGAAACTGGAGAAAGAGACAAAAATAATCCCTGGAACTTAAAATATTATGAATAGAACAAAGCAATATACACTTGGTTTAAATACCCAAAGTGTAGCAATCCCGCCCAAAACAATTCAGCATCCATAGATCAATTCGAAACAACCTAACATTCCTCTTCACCTGTTTTTCAGCATAGACAATGCTGGCTGCACAGTCACTGCAAGTGACCAGACGCTGTAAACACTCCTGGTTAATGTGCTCTTCCAGCTCACTCTTCCATACAGATTCCTGGCACTGAGGGCAAGGCACTGTCGCAAACTTGCAGTGGGGCATGTGGTTCTGCAGGAAGCAAATACATACACAACCCACAATCAGCACAATGTAAGGCCACAAACTAGGTTGCACAAACTTTAGTGGTTGCCTATAAGCTATTTATTTTTTATTTTTTTCAGCAGTGACACTAAAGGTTTCACTTCTTCGTAACCAGTGGAATCTATTCATGAAGAATATATTTAGGCATTAATGCGGAACAAATTACATCAGTAGTTCTGGGAACAGTTAGGATGAGTATACTGCTATGAGTAGCGTTTACCTCCAAATGCCTGAGTTCCATTTTCTCATTACAGCCAACATTACGGCAGCGGACAGTGAGAGAGAGGATTTCTCGCTTGGCAAAATTATCTGGAAAAAGCTGATCCTCTGTCAACACCTCATTGTCAACTGGACATTTCTGTCCCGTGTCCCTAACAAGAAAGATAAAGAACAGAAATGTGCTTGGCCCTATTTCACCTTTTTGAAAGACATTAAAACTTAAGATACAGGGACTTCAGAATCTTACTACACAATGGTATACAATAACAAAATTCATCGTCAGATTAAACTGACCTAAATTTAAGCTAAGTACTTATGAAATATGAAAAGACAATGGCTGTAAAATACACACCTCTTACTGTGACCTTAGCAGAACTGAGCAGAAATATTCCAAGACTGTGTGTTTACTGTGCATTACACTGTTGCTTACCTGATGGACTTCTTAATACAGCTATTGCAGAATCGATGGCCACAAGGTGTCTGCACAGCTGACCTCAGGCCCATCAAGCAGATGGGACATTCATATTTGCTCTCCAGTGGGGGATCAAAATCAACATCATAGCCCTGCTGGTCTGGCTGGAGGCATGACGATACACTGAGGGTGGAGGGGTTCTCAGTGGGGCTCAGGTAAGACTCCCTCTCTTTATCTATCAGAGCCGCACAGCTGGTCTCACACGGGGGATCATAATATGAATCATCAAAACTTGACTTTTGTGTGTCACTACACGCCATCTGTAGTTGCGAAAGAAGAAATGAAAGACATAAAAAGAAAGAGGTGACTTTTATTGGATAGTCCCATAAATATTAATCTATATTGTACTTATAATCAATGCAATGTGATACAAGATATTAGCTCAATGACCAATATAAATACAACGTGTTCTACTGGGTTTCAAAAATATAAAAATGAATGAATAAACGATTTTATATAAAAAGGACCTGTTGCACAGCAGTGCTCATCTGGGCAATTTTACTGTTTTTACAATAAGAAAACTACATAACCATGCTGTTAAATGTAATGAAATATGGGAGCACCACCTAAAATTAGTCGTGGGTGCACTACTTTTCAAAATACCGTGAAACACATTGCGTATCTTGAAAATGTCTTAAAGTATCGCGATATGTCTTATTTTGCCATATCGTACTTCACTAAAAAATGAATGTATTCCTCTACAAAGTTGTACATACAGTCACATACAAACTAGCTAATACCTCCTGGGCGGGGCCGGCAGCGGACAAAAAGTTATCTTCTAGGCTTTTTAAATATATTTTAGTTTCATAACCACAGGTTCTTAGCAACGAAAAACGTACAATGGCTACTCTCCAGTTTTGTTTCTTTTCACTTCTTTGCTAAAACAGCCAAAGAGTGGCTTACGGCAGCAGAACACAAAATTATTATTAGCTAGCTGAGTTAGCTTTACCTCAGGTCAAGAGCAGTCAAAAACTGCAATATCCCGAAGCGCCTATCTAAGTATGTGGAGCTATTTGTGTCAACACTGTAAATGCTAATAACTCTACATGTTTTCTAGCTCATTATCTCCTCTGTAAATAATTTAATTTTACTGCAGTACTCTAAAACGTTCGGTAGCTTACCTCGCTAGTTCTGCGTTGGTGAACGTAGCCGTAGCCTCTTCCGCTATCCCAACGTCACTAACGGGTTGCCAGATTGTCGGGATTCCCCCAGACAAGGGAATTTTATAGTATTTGCAAAATACTTGGACAGATACTGCTTGTCATTGTTCACAGAGGCTACTGCTAGGCACGGACAGTCCTGATGGCAGTTGGCTTAATAAATGTCTGACAACAAAAAATTTTTTACAGTCAAAAAGGATTTACAAGTGCATACTGGTCACCTGGCCTCTGCGTCCTTATTTGGATTTCAGAAAGTTGGCAACCCTAATGCACATGGTGTATGTGGGGAGAAGGTGTAGTGAGTTTCCTCACATTGAGTGTCTTTTACATAAAGAAAAAACATTAACTGAATGGCTGTTACAATGTTTAATTAAGCTAACTGAAAAGCCACTGATGCACTAGCTGAAATAATGAGGAAACCTGATTATTAATGAATGTAAAGTAAACCTGCTTTAATTTTCATACATTAAACACTGTAGGGTTGAGCTCAGACTGAATTGATGTTTATGTTCTTTCCTGACGTTATGACTGTATACTTTACAGATACCTGTATAGAATGAATTGTTCACAACTCGGTTTTCTTTTTGTCAACTGAAGATGGATATTCAAAATTGTGTTTTGTAAAGGCAGCAGCTCCTTAATGGCTTTGCTTAATCTGTACCTCATCAAAGAAATTTGCTGTGCTGAGGCAGTTACCCCATACACACCTGGTTAAAGCTTAGCCTTAGAGAAAGAGAGATAGTATTCTTAAATAAATCATTTTCTCAAATTTTATGACTAAATCTCACAATAATGACTCAGACTTAATTGTTATTATTTTGTATTTATCCATCCATTATCTGTAACCGCTTATCCAATTTAGGGTCACGGTGGGTCCAGAGCCTACCTGGAATCATCGGGCGCAAGACGGGAATACACCCTGGAGGGGGCGCCAGTCCTTCACAGGGCAACACACACACACACACATTCACTCACACCTACGGACACTTTCGAGTCGCCAATCCACCTGCAACGTGTGTTTTTGGACTGTGGGAGGAAACCGGAGCACCCGGAGGAAACCCACGCGGACACAGGGAGAACACACCAACTCCTCACAGACAGTCACCCGGAGCTGGAATCGAACCCACAACCTCCAGGCACCTGGAGCTGTGTGACACTACCTGCTGCGCCACCGTGCCGCCCTATTTTGTATTTATGTATATCATTATTATTATTATTATTATTATTATGTTATACAGCAGACACAACTGTGGTACTGGCATCATCATCAGAATATGAGGGAATTTTAGGCCAAAACTTCAGGAATAACCATTACAAAGACTCGGAAAAGACTTCAGGTTAGTACTTTCAAATCATGATTTTGTGATTGTAATTGTGAATTGAAATGTGCATTAGTTTGTGATCTGTAGAAGATGTGTAATTAATGCTTATGTTAATGCATAAAATACATTTTGAATTGCACTAATATCCTTTAAATCTATCTTTTGATTTACTTGTATATTGTGTTTGAATGACATTTCCCTTTCACCACAAATAAAAGACAACATGACTGTGAAATGACTCCATTATAGTATCAATACATGCTTTATATCTATGATTGGAGGCATATGGCAACCCAGCTCTGTGTCACGTGGTGGAGACGAAAAAAAAAACCTGGGCAACCGAAAATGGCCCCAGGCCAGAAAGAGCAGAAGTTGTGGTTTCTAATAGAAATACCTTTATACACTAGAGGGCAGATGGTGTCCTTAGACTTTAGTCAAGAATATAAGCTTTATTTCCCAAACTGACATTCAAGTTTTATAGATAAATAAATGGCATGAATCACCGAATAATCGGTGGCGTAGCGTGGTTTCCTCCCACAATCCAAAAACACACGTTGGTAGGTGGATTGGCGACTCAAAAGTGTCCGAATATGTGTTTGTGTGTGTTGCCTGTGAAGGACTGGCGCTCCCTCCAGGGTGTGTTCCTGCCTTGCGCACAATGATTCCAGGTAAGCTCTGGACCCTGAACTGGATAAGGGTTACAGATAATAAATGAAAAATCATAATGTAATTATTATGAAAGAGAATGGCATGATTAATCAGTTCCATATTTGAAAAGAAGAAATTTGAGATAGTATGACAATCTGCAACTTATGAAAAAAAAGGAAATGTCTGTAAAACATGTGCAGACACATTTAAAATATTTTATTAGGGTGACTAGACGTCCTCTTTTACCCGGACATGTCCTCTTTTTCACACTTAAAAAATGTCCGGGCAGAATTTCACAAACGTCCGTCCATTTTGTTTTTCTAGAGCTTACATAGAACTTCGAGAAGTTTCGTTCACAAACTAGTCCCGCCCTCCTCTACTCCGATTGGTTCGCTTGAGTGAGAAGGGGGCGTGGTGAAGTAGCCTAAAATCTTCTGATTGAACGGTCTGACTGTAGAGCTACCGTTATTGGTCGATAACCTTCTCTGTAAACATTTAATTGGTCAGTCTGCACGTCAGTAGTCCTTGTTTACGTTAGGCAAAGCTCATGTACCCACCCTCATCTCGAGCAGCTATGCCGAAACGTAAATGTAAGTTCTCGGATGAATTAAAAAAGAAATTCCCATGTTTTGTGTAGCAAATAAAGGTGTAAAGGACCTAAAAGCACGCATAGGTTCACACAAAGCACACAACGGCAGCCCCCCCTCCGTGTCCTCTTTTTCACCATCTCAGATCTGGTCACCCTAGTTTAATACATTAGCCTCACAGCTTCAGTGAATAATAAAAGAAGTGAATCAAACCTACAATTTTTCAATTTTTTCCCCAGGGTATTAAAGGGAAAATTATATTTAATTTTTGGCTAAACCATAATTTTATATTTAGTTAAACTGCTGCAGAGGAATGTTCCCGGACCTGTGCAGCACTGTGTGTATTATTGAGGCTGGGTGTGAGTTAACCATCATGGCCAAAATTATGAAACTGATGTCAGCTTTTACCATGTTTCAACTGAGGCTTCCCTGTTTTTTTTTTTATGTCATACTTGAGCTGGTCTCTCTGTCACAGAATCTGCTCTCTGCTCACACAGTTGAAATGTAGAGAGGTGGAGTCACAGTGGGCCTCTATTACACTTATGAATAGAGCATTTTTTAAATAGCAAGGTCAACAATTTGCACTAACAAAGCTCCTCATTGAGGCCACTCAAACGCACAGATCACAGCCCCCTTGCTCAGACATAAGTGCCTTCAAATAAATAAGCACATAGACATTTCCCCTTAACGAACTTCCAGCATTGCTTTGTGGCTAAACCTCAAAACTCAAATCGTGATATATGTGCGCTACAGAAAAAAAAGAATATCAGTAGATACATGGATGTATTCATAGAACAGCTCTGTCTTATTCTCTGTAAAGATGCCTATATTTATTATTAGTTTTTTCCATATGCATTTTGTTTTTGGCGCAGCAGGTAGGTGGCGCAGTCACACAGCTCCAGGAACCTCCGGGTGACTGTTTGTGAGGGGTTTATTGTGTTCTCCCTGTGTCCGCGTGGGTTTCCTCCAGGTGCTCCGGTTTCCGCCCACGGTCCAAAAACACATGTTGGTAGGTGGATTGTCTGCTCAAAAGTGTCCATAGGTGTGAGTGTGAGTGAATGTGTGTGAGTGTGTGTCAGTCTGCGAAGGACTGGCGCCCCCTCCAGGGTGAGCTCCCACCTTGCACCCAGTGATTCCACGTAGGCTCTGGTCACACAGCAAACCTGAAACGGATAAGAGATTTCAGACAATGAATGAATGAGTATTTTAGCATATGTGGAAATTCTACTGAAATATCAACACAGTTAAATAACAAACTAATAAATAACAAGCTATTAGCTAAATTGCTAAATTGTCTGAAGGCCTGTTGTTGTCAGTAGTTCTGATGCATCTGGATGATCTTCACAAAAAGAAAGAAAAAAATTTTTCTTATTTATAGAACAAAAATCAAGCATATGTAATTGAAATTATGTCTAAACTATTGCTCCACACTCTGTAGATAATTCTTTAACAGGATACAAATGCCTCTTTTCTTAACTGGGGCTTGCAGTCTGTCAGATATTTCCAGTAGCTGTGAGAGATACAGTAGCCTATGCAGAGGAAAGGATAAGGTATCATAGCAGCACAGTTCACAGTCCATCATCTACCTTACTTATCGAGCAACTGTTGGCTTTAACTTACAAAAGCACCCCTGTTCATAGGCCCTGAGGAGCCCACCTTTCACATGTGTTTTCTATTTAGTGAAGGGTGTTACTCGTACGTTGCAGAGTGGGTCAGGCTAGGACAACAGGGCCATTATGAACACTGCCTATGTCCACTCAGCCAGACACTACCCGAGGTTGATTTGCCCCTTGATATTCTGGTAGTGGGCTGGATTTTGCTTGTATAGCCTTGATTTTCTTATCAGTGGCAGTATCTGGCATTAGACCTGGTTGAATGTAACATGTTCTAGGAGATCTCTGCTGCCATGTCTGCGGAGGAAGGCTGGTAAATCTCATTTCTGTCTCTAACTGAACAAAGCAACATTGTATTGGTTAGTCTATTCCAGAAAAGGTTTCGTATTCTACATCTGTCTTAAATTTGTTTTAGCTCTTAGAAGTCCATGTAGAGAAGTTTATTTTGCAATAAAATTCATATTTAAAATCGAAAAAGCTGTCTCTAAAACTTCAGCATGAAGGGTTTGAGCTAAACACGTGAAAAAGCACTAAACCATCACAGAAATATGATAATTTAGAATGGGTGATTTTTGGAACTTACGTACAGTAAATGGACAGTATGTGTGACTTTTACATGTATATAGCACACATAATCACCTTTTATAACCTGACGTATGTCTCAATGGAAATTTCCTCTGTAGTTTTCCCAAGGAGATGTCAGTTGGGGTCCCATAAGTGGGGACCACTAAGACATCTCATAATCACCTATCCCTGCTGAAACTGTACACTTGTCTTGGGAGGTCATTCATCATATTCACTCAGGGGGTGTAATGACAGCTGGCATATCATGTGATTACGCACAATGACCCCCCAGGTAGTGGTCAGAGCACAAGGAGAAACTGTACTTGAGTATCTCAGCCGAGTTCATTGAGGTTTTTAGGGCCCACCGCCCCACTTCCAAACACTGTGACCTGTGAAGGGCGTCCAAACACGTATGCAGGTATGTGAAACACGGTAATAGCAATGACCTCAGATGTGGATGCAGGCTTTAATCAGCTGTTGAGCCCGGATCAGAAGAAAGCCAGCACTGTTTCTTAGGATAAGGAAACAGTGTTCTGCAGCTCTCTTCTCCAAACATTCGCACACTCCAGAACACACGTATGCACTCATAGAAACCATGAGTGGTGCGACTCTCCTGCAGTATGTGTGAACTGTGGAGAAATTAATCTTACACACGTTTAAATCGGCCTATGACACGGCGCCCTCGTAACTCGGCCGAGAGGAATGGTTAGAGGTGGAGGAGAAGAATCCGTTTCTGAGAAATTTTAGGAATCCATGTTTACTTTGGCTAAGAAGATTTGGAGAAGAAATATTTGTTCAATATAGAAGTTATATTGAGGACTTACATAAATAGGTAAATGAATGCGCCTATCATGGTTCATCAGTTATGAACAAATGCACTTTTTATACAACTGTATTTATACAAATAGTTCTGAAAGCTACATATCATTACTATGTGATACATGTTATATACAGGGATCTGCATATGTAGTTTAAGTCTTAGAGATGAATCATGAATTAATTGCTGTGCACATTAATATTTGTAAATCCTGTTCCAAAGGAATGAGACTAAACAGGAACTGGATGCACCTATTCTTTCAAGTGATGTCAGCTGAATTACACGAACTTGCCAAACATTGGTATAACTTAACAACACAGCCCAAAGTTTGAGTGGTTATGATGCAAGAGAGTCAGCATTAACAGGCACAGTCAGGGGCATAGTAGGGTAAATGTGTCTATGTAAATGGGGGCTATTGATATTGGACTGGCGTCTCTGTCCTCTGCTCTGGGACTTACATGTAGCTCCAGTAACCCATAGCATACAATGCCCTGTTCACTTCCAGCAGGAAGTAAAATAAATAGGTTCGTCTCTCTCCAAAAACACCACGTGAAGTTTTAACAGCAGGTCCCTGTAAAAGAAAGACCATTTTTTGACAGAAGGGAGGCACTGAGCACAAAACAGCTCTCTGCAGCTTATAGTTCTCGTGAAAAGCTGGGAAATTCAATCCGAGTGGCACAATTGCTTGCTGATTCTACTTCCTCCATGCTTCTCTGAACTCTTCCAGGGGGTAAAATGGAAATGGAAAACACATCATGTCCATGTAAAGAAAAGGTCAGAAAGGCATGCAGCTAATGGGCAAAACGTGCTGGATTTTAAAAATCGTCGCTGTCCTTTTTCTGCCTCTTCTTAATTCAAGTGGATTTTCACAGCCAACTTTTATTTCATTTGTTATGAAACATTCATATAATACAGTTAACGCAACTAGCTTTTAACACACAAAACAACAAATAAAATAAAAAATAACAATAATAAATAAAGAAATATTAATAATATAATACAATCTATGTCTTTCATTTCTCCTCAACCACCTGCCAGGCAGCAGAGCACACACTAGGGTGCCAGGATGGGCAGATAACAGAAAAGAAGCTGGAATGACATCTTGCTGAAGAAACGTTGCGTCCTCACACAGGTTTGTGAAGAAGCTCTCTCATTTCCCCTGAGCTTTGGGTCTTCTCCGCTTCTATAGAAGCACAACTGCCAGAAAGGAGAATGGCTGATGCCTTTCAAGCATTTGGCCTTTTAATGAAAAGAGCCCTTGAGAAGATCGAAATGCCCGCTGGTCCCTAAAGGCTTCATTTGAAACCACGAGTCATTGATGTCAATCACTAATGAAGGTAACTGATGGTGATCTTGTTAGGGGTCCCAATGCAAATATTTAGATTAATATGCATTCCCTATTAGTTTAAGGTTTAAAGTTTGTCATGGAAAATCTCTTAGATGAGTTTGTAGTTGCTGAAAACTATTGATTTTCACTCACCCTTGATGAAGATCTTTCCAGTGAGCCAATGAAAAACAATGGCAATGGGACACATCAATAAATTCTTTCATCACATGACACTACATCTGTTATCCGCCATTTTATGACACCCTATAATCTGCATCATGTTTATATTAGGTACTCCAGGTCTAGGCACCTTTATGAATGGCAGAAATGAATGAGATTTTCAAAAGCTGTTGCCATTGTGGCCTGTGGTAAACAAAATAGTTCCGTACAGAGTTTACACTATACTCCTCTGCATGGGATTACCATACACATCTAGGGGACAGATACACATCTAGATATTCCTATATACAACTACATGCCATGACCATTGAGTTTAGAGAAAGTTAGAGACGGTTAAAGAATGGAGGACAAAGCAGTCATACAATGAAACTGTGGGGACCTGTTTGAAGTTTGTTCCAAGCAGTTCAGTTACGGTTTTCAGTTTAGATCTGTGCCAGAATGAGCCCCTCCCACTTTAAACCGTTCCAGGGTTTGAACTCAAACAGCACATTTTTCCTCTACTACATCAGTGCTATTAGTGCCTAACCCCCAGAAGTGTGGGGAGGTAAAGCACCAATAGAATCGAAGAGCATTTACGAGGTGGTGGAATACGATGACGAGTCCATAGGGCAGGTCAGGATATAGATTTTCCTTAGGTTTGCATCATACAGTCACGCCCTTAACATCAAAACTCCTATTGGCTCATTCAGTCAATTTAAACGAAAATAGTTTCAAGGGGTCCTGATGTAATTAGAACAAATTAAATGAATGTGTTCTGATTGGAAATGTCATAATGTAAAGGCTTAGCAGATCTGAGTGTAGAGTTGAAAGTATATAGTGAACTAGATGCAGGCTATGAATGGAAGTCCTTACAAAATTATCCGAGTAAAAATCTTGAGGGGAAATGAAAATAAGCATACTTTATGTTATTTTACACTGCTCAGACAAAGTGCACTTTTTAATTGCCTGTGCTGCTATTTCCTTTGCTGCTGGATGTTTGTGGAGAAGCACAGGGGTTGGCCAAGCTGCTGAATGAAGGCCTTTATTTTAGCCGGCTGCTGCCCTCTTAGGTGTTGTTTTGTACCAATTTATGTGATTAAGTGCTAAAATAAATGTTGCTTTTTAAAAGAAGCCTCCATTCTCTGTATTTGGCATTAGAGCAGTAGATGACTTAATGGCCACTATGTTCTTGCACAACATGTTTTTCAAAATAAGAAAATGCAGGAGTTAAGATAGGAATATCCCAGGAAAACAGGTTTTATTTTAATTTTTTAGTGCTGTGAAAATAACCAAATTTAAAAATGAAATGCACTTCCCCAGCTTTCAGACAGCTACAGTATAAAATGGTATGGAATCACTCCACATAACTTCAGTGTAAAAGGGACGGTGCTACACAGCATTGGCGTGAACAGGCAGCCATATGTAACTGCATTGGTTTTGGTGACAAAATTATTGAATTAAAAATGAGCTTCACTTAGATAGGAAATGTACGGACCATTCCATATAAAACATTTTTAATAAAAAAAAAAGGAAAGCTATTTGTAATCAGTAAGAAAAAATGCAACAGTTTTCATATTATGTTTATATTATATTATAAATAGCTATATATTATAAATAGTTATAACTAGAATTCAAATGTTACCCTTACTCATGACAAATTATACTTTATCAATTAAACCCTCTGTGCGCATGTGCTGCAGAGCACCATTACATCATTTAATTAAACAGACTAGAAGCCAAAATAAAGTTATGCTATTTTCCTCCTACTCAGTCTAACCACTCTTCTCTTTCTCTCTCTCTCTCTCTCTCTCTCTCTCTCTCTCTCTCTCTCTCTCTCTCTCTCTCTCTCCCTCTCTCCATCAGCAGTGGTAGTTTAAACGTGTCCTCTGTGTTAAGTGGGTTCTTTCTGCTCTCCCACCTGAGAGTGTGAGCTGAGCTGAGCTGAGGAGAGGGTGACTGGGGTTTTTTCCCTCAGGGTGTGTGTGGATTACAGTTTCAGGGCTCAGTCTGGAGAGATCCTTCCATCAGACAGGTAAGACGTAATCTCACACTTTTCCTCAGAAATTGACTTCATAGTAATGCAGGGTTTGCTCTGTGGTGTATTAAGTTGTATGATGCTGCTGTAAACCGTCCTCATAATATAGAATATGTATGTATAGAATAAGCTTATGAAGGTGAAAAACACATAAAACACCTCAGGTAGTTTGCTTCACATTTACACTGTTTGTACCTTTAGTGACTAATAAGGTACCTCTAATGTATCTTTTTTTCTGTGAAGGTAAATAACGAAAAATTTCCTCAGACTTCATTACAGAACATTTAGAATGCATAATAATTGTAATATATCATGGATATTTTTTTTACTTTATACTAAAACGTTAAAACTACAAAATTTTTGATTATAAAGTCATTTGCAGTTTTCTGTGCAAGTTCATTGGCCGTGATAATAATTTAAATTAAAGTAAATTCAATTCAAATGATTTAAATATTTAAAATTTCTTGCCAAATTGAATAAATTGAATTTTAAACGGCACTATCATAGCCATTTAAAAGTGTGGTTTATGATTAGACGTTGCACAATATTATACAGAGAATGGAGGGGATTTTTGTAGTTTACTCACTACAATATTTAATTTTTCATGTCTTGGGCTGATCTTCAGTAGGGTTTGAAAGCTGACTGCTGAAGCTATATATATATATCTGGGGTCCAGACCCTCCCACTTCAGCCACAGCTGGACACACACACACACACACACACACACACACACACACACACACATAAACACATACACAAATTCTATACATGCACTCAAATAGTTAATGTCCTACACATAACTAGTTGTTTGAAGGATGCCTCGTTAAATATCGAAGTCCTACACAATACATGGCAGCCATTCAGGAAATAAGCAATTTATATATATAAGGAAGTAAAAGACTGTTAATTATTTGCCTATGTTTTGGATACATACGCCACACAAATGCTATTAGAGGACATGATAATGGAAAACAAGGAAATATGTGATATTAGCTCTTTAAACTTTTGAAATATTAAGAGCTTCTGCAATGTTAGAAGGTAAGGAATTTTACACGAGGATGAGAAATGGAAGGTCATGACAGTCTGTCTGTGGGCTGGAAAATAACTGATCTTCTGTTGGAGGACCTTACAAATTCATTGCCAAGTAAAGCCAAGTGATGGCCTGAGAAGTATTGGCTGTCAAGTTAAGGTGGGCAATCTTAATAATCCTGTCACTGTCTTTGGTTTAATGTATTCTTCTTCTTCTTATTATTATTATTATTATTATTATTATCATTATTATTATTATCATCATCATCATTATCCCATCATGTTGGACCATATGGACAGGGTTTCTCCAGAATGTTTATATTCAGGCTTTTTAAATGTTTGTGAAAGATTCCTCTGATTGTTTCCATCCGTGCTGTCACTGATCTTCTTCTTCTTCTTTTTTTTATTTGTTTATTTATTTATTTTTTACTTTGTAAAAATTACAAACATAATAGTCATTTCTAATCGTTGATTTCTCATTTATATTTATTCTTCTTTATATTTCTCTGGAATTTTTCTAGTTCTTGTCAGAAATATTGGTTAAAAAGCCCAGTTTGAATGTATTTATAGCATCTTATTTATTGCATTGTGCCCATTCACTCTAAAGTTATAAAGAGTGTTGCATCACAGACACTTTTAAATAAGGCACGCTACTGGGCAGCCAATTAGAAAAAGGCAGAAGTAACAATTAACAAATGTTAACAAGTGTCAAAGGATAAGAGGTTGAAACTGTCATGGTAAAACGGTCTGAATGTCATTGGAATACAAACCAAACAATATATATTGAGCCAGCCGAACTTGTATTAAAAAAGCACATAAAAGGACAGAAGGCATTCTGCCAGATATTACTGAGCATTGCCACTGATACTGCTTTATCAGTCATTTCCAAACAGCTTAGATTAATTACAGTCTGCCACAAAAAAAGAGTTTTCAGAATGATAGGCTGTTTTCATATGCTGTATATGGTCTACATGGTTCTGTATAAAAATGAATCTGGTTCTTGGTATCGGGTCAAATGGTTCACATAATTAATTTATTTGTAATGGTCTTAAATAAAATCTTATGCTTGCTTAGTGAGAAGTGGGACAAGAGTGACTGAGGTAGCGAGAGCAAGAAAAAAGCATTCCTTAAAACTGTGGGTTTACACAGCTATGAATAAGCACTCTTGGATTTTAAGTCAAGAGTAAGAGTAAGATTAGTGCAGGAAGAGTTACTAAATGCTCCGAAGCAAGTCAAATAAATACACTCTCGCTCTTATTGCTGGCCAACGCTGGCCTACAGTCAGTTACACTGAGCCTCAAACTGAGGCTTTCCTTGTGTGTCCAATATTTGAGGCAATTTTTCCAACCAACCTTTGAGATGCAGAAACAGTAGGCTTTTCTTTATTCATCCCTGGCTGGCTTCTGATAATTAATGAGACAATAATTCCCAAACTGCCTGATGGGAATGTGATGGTGTGGAGAGAAGTATGTTTCCTGTGCTTTTTCTGTGGAAATTACATTGTGGTCTGGTTCTCGTGGAGGTATGAGCTCCACACACAAAGGCTGCTTGTTCTGGGCTTGCTTTTTCAAGCTCTTGAGACAGGCTGGTCTGATATTATTTATGTTGCAAACATATGAGATGTATAGAGGTTTTCTGATTGTACTTTTGTAACAGTCATTCCATTGTCAGTACATATAAGTGCTCTAACTTTAAGCATTTGTTTAGTAATGTTTAAATATATTAGGTTATTGCAGTACATTTGCTGATTATTTAAAAGTTTCTGATAACTTTAGTTTAATTGCTACATGTTCTTTCTAGGTAAGCCATGATGTCACTGCTGTTACTGTGTCTGTGCCTCCGGGTAACCTTGGCTTTATGGTCTTTAGAGGACTATGTATACACAGGTAAGCAGTTTTCATCATTGTATTCTGATTTTTAGCATTCATGTTCTTCATTCATTCATTATCTGTAAGCGCTTATCCAGTTCAGGGTCGCGGTGGGTCCGGAGCCTACCCGGAATCATTGGGCGCAAGGCAGGAATACACCCTGTAGGGGGCAACACAGACACACACACATTCACTCACACACTCACACCTATGGACACTTTTGAGTCACCAATCCACGTACCAAAGTGTGTTTTTGGACTGTGGGAGGAAACCGGAGCATCCGGAGGAAACCCACGCAGACACAGGGAGAACACACCACACTCCTCACAGACAGTCACCCAGAGGAAACCCACGCAGACACAGGGAGAACACACCACACTCCTCACAGACAGTCACCCGAAGGAAACCCACGCAGACACGGAGAACACACCACACTCCTCACAGACAGTCACCCGGAGGAAACCCACGCAGACACAGGGAGAACACACCACACTCCTCACAGACAGTCACCCGGAGGAAACCCACGCAGACACAGGGAGAACACACCACACTCCTCACAGACAGTCACCAGGAGGAAACCCACGCAGACACAGGGAGAACACACCACACTCCTCACAGACAGTCACCCGGAGGAAACCCACGCAGACACAGGGAGAACACATCACAATCCTCACAGACAGTCACCCGGAGGAAACCCACGCAGACACAGGGAGAACACACCACACTCCTCACAGACAGCCACCCGAAGTAAACCCACGCAGACACAGGGAGAACACACCACAATCCTCACAGACAGTCACCCGGAGGAAACCCACGCAAACACAGAGAGAACACACCACACTCCTCACAGACAGTCACCCGGAGCGGGAATTGAACCCACAACTTCCAGGCCCCTGGAGCTGTGTGACTGCGACACCTACCTGCTGTGCCACTGTGCCGCCTGCATTCATGTTGTTTTATCAGATAAATAAAAAGACATGCACATGAATCGGTTTAGTAACTCATTTGTGCCCTAAAACACTAACGTTGATCCATTGCTATCATTGTTTTGCACAATTTCTAAATCTAAGCCTTTATGTTACATTTTGAATAAACCTTTATACATGCACTTGTACAGCGCACATGATATACTCAGAAACATGTTATAATTTATCACACTAACAATATTGTATTGTGTTGCTCTCCCTTATTTCTAATTACATTGATTGGTATTAACAGTCATTATTTCGATCTATACCTCAGAACCTGAAAGCATTCTGAGCGTCAGCATTCCCACAGAGCGTCCTCTCCACTCTCTATTGGGGGACACGCTGATTCTGCCCTGCTACTTCCAGGATAACACAGTCCATGACCCGGGAGCACCCACCATAGCTCCTCTCTCTCATCGCATCAAATGGAGTCTCATCACAAAAGAGAAGACCACAGATATTCTGGTGGCCTCTGAGGGTGTAGTGATGCTGAATGATAAGTACTTGGACAGGGTGACCATGGTGGGCTACCCCATGACACCTACGGATGCCTCTATTAAAATCACAGAACTCCTGTCTAATGACTCTGGGGTGTACCGCTGTGAGGTCATGCACGGAATCGAAGACAACAGTGATGACATTGAAGTCCAGGTGCAAGGTAATGCCAATGTCACTCATTTTGTATTTTCTATCTATTTTCAGACTAATATCTGTTACGTTCATGTTCCGCAATTAATTTTTGTATAGTGATTGTAACTATTTGATCTCTTTATTCAGGTATTGTGTTCCACTATCGTGCCATCGGTAGCCGCTACACCCTGACATTTGAGAAGGCAAAGGCAGCCTGTATTCAGAACAGTGCTGTGATTGCCACTCCAGAGCAGCTGCAGGCAGCTTATGATGAGGGCTATCACCAGTGTGATGCTGGCTGGCTTTCTGACCAGACTGTCAGGTAAAATAAATTAAAAATATATAAACTTTAGGCAGTACTTTTGTGCTGTTCAGGGTGACTATGCAGGGTGGTCCAGTGATGTAGAGTTTTGGGTAGTGGTTGGTATACGGTGCCATCCAACTATGCTGCATGGTATTACACAAAAAATAGCACAGCAGACAATGCTTATTCATTCATTCATTCATTCATTATCTGTAAGCGCTTATCCAGTTCAGGGTCGCGGTGGGTCCAGAGCCTACCTGGAATCATTGGGCGCAAGGCTGGAATACACCCTGGAGGGGGCGCCAGTCCTTCACAGGGCGACACACACACACACACACTCACACCTATGGACACTTTTGCGTCGTCAATCCACCTACCAACGTGTGTTTTTGGACTGTGGGAGGAAACCCGAGCACCCGGAGGAAACCCACACAGACACAGGGAGAACACACCACACTCCTCACAGACAGTCACCCGGAGGAAACCCACACAGACACAGGGAGAACACACCACACTCCTCACAGACAGTCACCCGGAGGAAACTCACACAGACAAAGAGAGAACACACCAACTCCTCACAGACAGTCACCCGGAGGAAACCCACGCGGACACAGGGAGAACACACCACACTCCTCACAGACAGTCACCCGGAGCGGGAATCTAACCCACAACCTCCAGCCCCCTGGAGCTGTGTGACTGCGACACCTACCTGCTGCGCCACCTTGCTGCCCAATGCTTATTCAATAATGAATATTTACTTTTGATGCTTTGTTTTTGGTTTGTTTAAACTGTGACCTGCTGTCTTGTTTTAATTTGCTGTTCCAAGGTATCCCATCCATGATCCCCGGGAGGCTTGCTATGGTGACAAGTATGAATTTCCAGGGGTCAGAACATATGGGATTAGAGATGTAAATGAGACTTATGATGTCTACTGCTTTGCTGAAAAGATGACGGGTATGTGACTTCTATAAAATTATGGAATTTACATTAAATATTTAG